>NC_056743.1:933294506-933449506 GCF_019279795.1 Protopterus annectens | reverse complement strand
AGAATAAAATAAAATACAATTAGTCATGTAAACAATGTGGCAATTTTCTAAGTTCCAGTGCACTTTTAATTGAGCAGTAGTAGTTTAGTCCAGTCTTCCTGAAAGAGTTCATAGGTAGGTACTAGGCTATTGGCCCAAGGGCCTACGTAAGCCTAGCCAGCAAGGTACCATAGCTTACGCCACCCAAGAAAGTTATTTTCCTGTGCCACTGTCCAGCAGAGAGACAGAAGTGATCCCTGGGGTGTATTTCCTATTTCCCATCCAGTCATCAAGATTTTTCTTGAAGAGTGCTAATGAAGAACTTTGCTTGACATAGATGAGTAGCTTGTTCCAGAGTATAGGAAGTCTCTGGGACAGGAATCTATCCCTCTAGCTTGTCCTGTTTATTGTGGTGACAAGGTTTAGGTCCCTAGAGCATGTAGCTTGGAGGGATTGGGATTTCTTTAGGTGTAGCATGTCCAACAGCTCTGGGTTTGACATAGCTTTATATGTTAGGCAGAGATCACCTTGGAGTAGGCGATATGCTGTGGAGTAAAGCTCGAGTTTTTTGAGGTGGTCAGTGTAGGGCATTTGTTTGAGGCCAGTAATCCTCTTTGTGAGGTACTTCTGTGGCCTTTCCAGCTGCTGCAGATGTCTTGTGAGGTACATTCCAAAAGGGGCGTTGTACTCTATAATGGGTTTAATGAGTGACGAGTAGAGGGGAACAATGACCTCTTTTTTTTTTTCCTGGATGAGAACCCTTTTATGATGTGTGCCACATAGAAGGACTTCCTGACTACTGTGGCGATGTGACTATCAAAGGAGAGACTACTGTCCACCTGGGTCCCAAGGTCTCTTATCACGCATTCGGTGTTAAGTAGATTGCTGCCTATGTGGTAGTTCATGGGTACAGAGTTTTTACCAAAGGGGATGACGCTGCACTTTTTGGCATTGAGTTTGAGGCCATGGCTCTGACACCAGACATCTGTCTCAGTGAGGCCCTTCTGTAGGATGTCCACATCATTTGGGGACTTGACTTTAATTGCCACATGAGTTCATGTTTCTCCAGAATATTCGGGATGTCTCCTTCAAGATCACCCATGTCTATGCGATCCAGGATCTGGAACTTAAAACCTGTGCGTCTTTTATGAAGAGAAAGGTGTTTGGCTAGTGCATTATTTTTACATCCAGAGCAGATTTCTGACAGATGACATGAAATCCTACGCTTGAGTTTATTTACAGTCTTGCCCACATAGAATGCATTGCATTCATTGCACTGTGCCCTGTAAATTACCTTTTTAGTGTTAAAGTCACCCCCTGCACTGGTTTTAATGATAAGGGCAATAAAAACTATCACCTTGCTGTATAAATATACAAAATGTACAATTAGTTTCACATCTTTTAGTGCTTTTCTCACATGGTCTAGGTTTAAATTCAACAAAACATCTAATGTTCCTGGCCTTCCTATAAACAAATGATGGGGCTTCACCTAAGATGTTAATCAGAAAAGGGTTTCCTGTGACAATGTCCCAGTTTTCTTCAATAATATTTTTGATACTGTGATAATCCAAAGTGTATGTCAGGATGCAGCTATTTTTGTATTTGTTATTCTCTGTGGAATTACTTAACATTTTTCTACTGTGGATATAAGGGAAAGTATAACCGTGCCAGCAGACTTCAACGGGATTTTCCCAGGGGAGATCTCGCACAAAACCAGACAGGGGCACAATACAGGACCACCAGGAGACTGCCCCTCCAACATCTCATTCCCCACAATCCCAATCCCCTCTGGCTATCAACACTCCGCAGAAGCCTTTGACATCACAGAAGGATCAGGACGGAAATATAAGCCACAGCGGCAACCAGAACCGACAGAGAGTTCTGCAGGACGAATTACAGGACTACCAGGACAACCGAGACCACAGACAATCCAGCTACCAGGAGCAGCAGCACCTTCACAGAGACCAGTTTCTTCAGGAAGACCAATATCGACAGCACAGACATCAACCACCACACCAATACCAAAGCCAGCACCAGTACCAGAACAAGAATGACCACCACCAGAGCCCCAGAGCTTGTCCCTCTTACAAGGTCCCCCCATACCACAGTGAGGAATACTACTACAACCCAACGAGATTCCAGAAAGCAGAGGAGGAATTCCAGAGGTCGCATACTCTAGCCACAAACTCCCAGGGAGACAGGAGAACTAAACAGTGGACAGGGGTGAGGGAAATACAATACCTGGGCAATCCCGACTGGAACCCCGACTACAACCCAGGTCCCAGGCTCAGACAGAGGAACCAGCCACAATATCAGGTACAATAACAACAACAACATGTACCACAATAACAGGTGCTCCACTTATCTGGAACCACACTGTTAAAGCACTGACTGAAGAGGAAAAAAGTGTGTTGTCCAAAGGACTTACTTTTGTACCAAGCTGCAGGAGTGAGGTTGCTCAAGTACTGATAGACCTTAAAATGTTTGTGAAGAAGCTCAACTTAAGGGTACAGTTTCATGGCAAAAGTAATGACACTGAAAATAAGCCTATTGATGAAACTATAAAAAGGCCTAGCAGCTATTGTCCACCACTACATCAAACACTAGCTGCTTTTGAAGTGAAATGTGAGATGGATATCAGGAAACTGCTTAAAAAAAACTCCTAAGAAAAAACTTTATAACTTAACACAGGGAGAAAAAAAAGCATTGCTTGAGCTAGGCAATGATAAATCTAGGCGTGTAATCAAGGTAGACAAGGGAGGAGGTATACTTGTGACTGATACCACTAGCTACAATCAAAAGATAGAGAACATGCTGGAGGATAACAGATTTTATGAGTTATTTACCATGGATGACATAAAAAGAGCATATGATTTATGGAACACTAATCTCACCACATTATGGGAAGAAAAACTTATCACTGAAAATCTTTATAATTATTTATGGAGCCCATGCCCACGTGAACCTTACTTTTTTGGAATACCAAAGCCACACAAGAACAGAGAAGACCTACCTTATAGACCGGTGGTAGCAAGTGGAGGTTCCCTTACTGAAGCCACAGCCATTTACTTTGATTACTTGCTGAAACCTCTAGCAGAAAAGAATATGTCACACATAAGAGATTCAATGGATTTTTTGAAGAAAATAAAAAACATTACAGTGGAAGCTGACAGTATTTTGGTAACTATTGATGTGGAATCCTTGTACACAGTGCTCCCTCACAATTACTGTATAACAGCAGCTATGGAGTCTTTTAAGAAAGATAATCAGGGTTCACAGGCAAAACTGCAAAAGTTAAGCAAGCTCATTAATCTTGTACTGGACTTCAGTTTCTTTACTTTCAATGGCAAACGCTACAAACAAAAAACTGGTATAGCAATGGGGGCTGCCATGGCTCCCAGCATAGCTAACATAGCCCTGGGCAAATGGGAGGAGGACTTTGTGTTAAACAACACAGATTACATGCAGCATATCACATGCTATTTACGTTTTATTGATGATGTCTTTATTGTGTGGGAAGGTGACACCTTGCAGCTTGGAGATTTTATCACTTACCTCAATCAAACAACCCCCTTCCTGAAGTTTACCTCTTCCCATAGCTGTACTTCAACCACTTTCTTAGATATGCAGATTTCCAAGGACACCAACAATAACAGAATCACCACTGATCTATTCAGAAAACCAACAAGGGTTAACTTATTACTCTACAGTAAAAGTCTACATCCTACAAATACCAAGTATAATGTAGTGAAGTCCCAAGGCTATAGATTAGCTCGAATTACCACAGAAATGGAACCATTTTTGAGAAACCTGAACAACTTAGAGAATGATTTTCTAGTAAGAGGCTATAAAAGTCAGATGTTAAAAAACATCCTGGAACACATTATAGAACTGAAAAGGACTGAAGCACCTTCACTCAATCAAGTTTATATTTCTAAACAAAATAAAAGACATTACAATCACAAAAAATATAGGGAAACAAGTCGTCTACACTTGAATCTAAAATCCAAGTTTATATTCCTAAACAAAAAAAAAGGATATTACAAGCACAGAAAATATAGGTAAACAAGTCGCTTCCTTCACATATTTAGGAATAACTAATGAATACTATTGAAGGAATAAGAACTAGAAATTATAAAAACATTTTAAACATAATCTCAAGTCTAACTAATAAATGGAATAAAACTATACTATCCTTATAATAAACAATTACTAAAATTCTTATAGTTTCCAAACAAACCTAGGGTAGCCCTACATCATCAGCCTTGTAATTTAGAAGGTATTAACTTTCCTGATGTAGATACCTGTCTTAAAGCAAGAATTTTTAATACTATCCTAAATTGGTTTGATCCTAATTGTAACTCAAATTGGAAAACCTTACAATCTGATGTTATCTTAGTCACCATTCTTCATGTTAGGGTCTTGGATCCGATATCGGATACGAGCCGGCATACTAAGACAACAACTCCGTGGGTCTGGTCTCAGGCCGAAGAAAAGTGGCCTCAGAAGCCGGAGCCTGCTTAGCAGCTCTGGACCCATCAAAGGTAGTGACTGGCAGAGGATCAGAAGATGAAGTGGAAGCGTGTGGCATGGAGGACTCCGAAAGAGTCTCAGCAGAGGCCTGCGGCTGAACATCCGCGGACTGCAGGGGCTGCAAAAGTGCCTCACTGAGACCCGTTGGGCCGACAAGCAACTTAACTGGAACTTCGTCGGCCAACATGACCCTAGGCCTGTCGTGCTATTTATCCTTGCGCTTCTTAGGAACATTGGAAGTCGGGAGACCAGAAGACGCCATACCGACGATGCCTCTTTTCTTCGGCCTGAGACAGACCCAGTCCGATGACCTCGGTTCAGACTACCACTGTGGCTAGACCTCCCGAGTCCTTCCGACGTTCTAGCAGACCTTCCAGCTACAAATTTACTCAAAAGCAGGTGCCGGCCTCCCCTCAAATTTCTCAGTCACAGATGATTAAAATGGCTAGTGATCTTTTGACTCTTATCTGGGGCTCTCAACCTCCTCCTTCTAAGAGGGCTAGAGAATTGTCCCCTGAAGTTTTGTCTCCCTCAAGTTCTGATGTTTCCAGCAATTCTGCTGATGATGAGGTAGACTCGACTTTATACTGGTTTTGAGGATTCTGATGCAGAAAACTCTATCCCTTCTGCCTCTCCTCCAGAAGATTTTTCTTTTGGAGATGCTCTGAATACTCCTAGAGAGCATTTCAAGTGGGAGAGTCAGGACTATCCTCAGTCTAAAAAAAGAATTGGGGAGTTCTTGGATTTACCACAGCATATGCCTCTGGCTATCCCTCCGGTGTTGGAAGTAGTTGATGTTTTCATGGAGAATTCTTTTGCTCTTAATTCTGTTCCTCCTGCTCCCAGGAAGCCTGACCGGTATTCTAGAGTTCCTGATTCTCATCAGTTTCTTTTTAGGAATACTACTGCTGATCCAGAGACCGTTTCTCAGGGCCCTAAAGGTGTTAAGGCTACAGTTGCAAAAAATCCTGTTCCCTCTGATAGAGAATCTAGGGCCTTGGACAGGTGGGGAAAAAAGGTTTATATACCACTGCCACCCTTGCTATTAGGTCTGTTAATTGTCTATTTCATATGCTTAAGTTTCAGCAGCATACATTGGAGGCTATTAAGGCTAAAATTGCTAGTGTTCCTTCCCTGGTAGAGAGTAAGGACATGTAAGATTTATTGAATTCTGCCACTCTTATGACTAAACATTCTTTACACTGTGGTTTTGACAATTTGGAGGCTTCTTGCAGGGCAGCAGCCACTGGATCTGTTATCAGAAAATATGCTTGGCTCAGGGAGCCGACCCTTTCTGAGCCTGTTAAATGCAAGTTACTGGGTGTACCTTTGCATAAGGACAATCTTTTTGGTAACAAAGCAGAAGAGGTCTTGAAAACAATTGGAGGATGAAGCCAAATCTATTCAAACTGTTAAAGATTTTCTCCAAGTTCAGCCTCCTCGTTTTAGTAGGCATTACCCTTCTAAGAATTGGACTTTTCCTGATCCCAGTAAACAGGGAAGCACTAGGTCTATGGGGGTTATAGGTCTTCTAGGGGACAGACCTCTACTCCTCAAAAGACTAAACAATGGCATGCTTCCTCTTCAAAATCGGGGAGTTCTAAGCAACCTTCCCAAAGTAAGCATTCTCTTTGACTCAGCTCTTCCCCTGCTGGCCCAGGGTTACTTTTGGGGGGGGGAGGTTGGCCAATTTTGCAGACGTTTGGTCCACCATCACCGACAACAAATGGGTACTCAAAATAGTTTTCTTTTCACACTTTCCCTGTTCACCAAGGATACCCAGATATTCCTCCAAATCAAAAGGCAGAAGCAGAAAAGCAAATTTCTTCCTTGCTGAACCTGGGAGCAATAGAGCCAGTTCCTGTACTTCAGATAGGCCAAGGTTTCTACTCAAGACTTTTCTGGTTCCCAAAAAAGGGGGCACATGGCAACCCATTCTGGACTTTTTTTATTTTTTTTTTATTTTACATTTGTTGACCGGGCTAGTCCAGCTGGATATATGTCCATTTTCAGTGGAGGCCCGGGGAGAAAAGCTCCACAAATTACAACAACATAAAAGGTCAAGACAAAGACAATAACAGTATAATTTGGTACATAAGTTTTAACAATTATAGTACAAGCCTAAGATTATATATTTTATATTTCAGTAGGAAAAAGGAAAAGTTTATCTAAGAATAGATGAATAAGACTAATACAATTGTATTAGAAATGGTGTAGTACAAATCTTTATAACATATTACAAAATTAGATACACCTAGTAATTTATGATAAGAGATACTAAGGTCTCACAAAAACCTAAGAAAGAAAAACACTAGAGATCAATAGATAGAGTATAGAAGAACAGCAAACATGGATGGATTTCTAGTGTTATTTAACACATAGGTTGTGATACTATATGAAGGTGTTTGATCATTCCACAGTATATACTTATTTACATGAGAAAAAATCCTAAGGAAGGTTAAGCTCACTAAAATTAGTGAGACAACACAAGATCATGATAGGCTAGGAATTGTGGGAGTCTAGTTAATAGTTAGGTACTTAGTCTGGGTTAAAACAGGGGGCATAGCCAGTGTGATTTGAGGTAGGGTTTAAGCTTGCTTTTAAATAAGCTGACAGAGGATATTGAGGTTAGCTGGCTTGGGAGGATGTTCCAGGCTTTACCTACTGTATTGGAGAACAAGGTGTCACCAGCTAAGTTGTTGGATTTTGATATTTGTACAAGTAGGTTATTAGCTGAGCGTAAGGTCTTGAGGTTATTATAGGGGATGACTAGGGATGTAAGTATGGGTGTATTTTGAGGTAAATACAGGATCTTATGGGTTACTATTAATTGATTGAAAAGTATTAAATTTGGCAGCTCTAACCATCCTAACTGATTCAGATTGATACAGTGATGAGTTCTATAGGAGGACCCAGCTGCAAATCTGGCAATATTGTTGTAGGAGGATGTAAGTTTACTCAGATTACTTCTACATATTTTGGTATAGATAGGGGAGGCATAGAGCAAGGTAGAGATGAGGTGGGTACGAGCAATAGTAACCCTGGCTGGAGGTGTAAGAAAGGGTTTTATTCTATAGAGGGAACCTAGTTTCTTGTTTACTATTTTATGGTGTTATTAATGTGAGGTTCAAAGGACAAGTTGTTATCTATTAGTACCCCAAGTAGTTTGGTGGTTGGTTCCAGAGATATTATAGTTCCATCATTTGAAGTAATAGTAAAGTTAAGTGGGGAGGTTCTGCGGGTGGGGGTAAATAGTAGCATTTTTGTTTTTTTGGGGTTAAGGATAAGACGTCTTTGTAGGAGCCAGTTTTCAACTGTACTAAAGGTAATTTGGGTTAGTGACTGAAGTTCTGATTGAGAAGCAGCAGCGCATATGAGTGTGGAGTCGTCAACGTATTGGATACAGTCAGCTTGAGGAATTACAGAATGAAGGTCATTTGTAAAGATGGAGAAGAGTAATGGGCCTAATATAGATCCTTGTGGGACCCCTAGAGTGACTGGGACGTGGGAAGATAAAGTATTTTCCCATAGTACAGCCTGTTGCCTGTTATGTAGGTATGAATGGAACCACTGTATAGTATGGTTGTCCAATGACAGGTTTTTGAGTGTGTCTATAAGGAAGTGGTGATTCACCATGTCAAATGCTTTGGACAGATCAATAAAAACAGCTGAGGATAGAGTATCAATATTACGATTGCTGTTAATATGGTTAGTGAAGGATAAGAGAGCAGAGGTGGTGCTATGAAATGGTCTAAAGCCATGTTGACAGGGTGCTAATAAATTGTGATCGAGTAGGTAGGTTAACAGTTGTATGTGTATACATTTCTCCATTATTTTGCCAAAGGAGATAGAATAGCTATGGGCCTATAATTGGACAACTCTTTGGAGTTACCTCCCTTATGCAGGGGAATTATGTGAGAGACTTTCCAGATTAGGGGAACAGATCCTTCAGAAATAGTTCTGTTAATGAGGATGGATATGGGGTAGGCTATGACTTTAGCAGCTTTTGCAGGTATTCTGCAGGTAATTTATCAGCAGAGAGAGTAGTGGGTTTAAGTTTCTGTATGAGGTTACAGATAAGTGAAGTGGGCACTGGCTGAAAATGAAATTGATGAGAATTATTGGTAAAGGTTGTGGCAGAGCCTGGGATGCTAGGGGATAGCTGGTTGGCTAGGGATTGTATGGTTTCAGTGAAAAAAGTATTAAATGAGTCGGCTATTTGGATGGGATTGTTGTGATCAGAGCCAGAGGGAGTACTTGAGCATCCAGGGTGTAGGTGGTTATTGATACCTCGCCAGAATTTTTGGGGATTATTTTGGTTGGTTTGTTGTAGTTGGTAGTAGTAGTTTCTTTTATTGGCTAACATGGCTTTTTTTGTTTCATTTCTAAACTTTCTGAATTGCAGGTGGTCTGAGGAGCTTTTTGTTGAGCGCCATTTGGCCCATTGTTTATTTCTTTGGAGGATTTTTTGTTTGGTCGTTTTGGTGAGTCATGGTGCCGGTTTGGTTCTAATTCTAACTTTGCGTAATGGGGCATGGCTGTCTAAAATGGTTAGAAATTTAGAGTTAAAATATTTCACGGCATTATCTATTGGGAGGTATTTCAGGGGTGACCAGTCACAGGTGACTAGTTCAGCTTGAAAGTGAGCAGGGTTAAAATTTTTGGTAGTGCGAATAGTTCTACAGATGGCAGAGTTTAGGATGACAGTTTTGTTCTGATTAAATAGGTAAGCAAGTGATCACTTATGTCCTCAGGAGGGTGCCTGTTTTATAGTTTAGTTGGGGGTATTAGTGAGTATCCAGTCAAGGGTACTAGTTTTGTTGTTAGTTTTATTGGTGCGGGTTGGGGATGTTATAGTTTGGGTAAAACCATATAAGTTGATATGAGTAGAAGGCTGCTCAGATATACAGGAGTTCCAGTTAATGTTAAAATCTCCAAGTATAATGGTTTCTTGGGGGTAGTTACTTGAGAGCCAGCTGAGGATAGCCTCTAATGTGTTGATGTTATTGCCTGGGGGAAGATAGACACATGATAGATATATGGCTTTGCTTTTGTTAAGCTGAACCTTAGAAGAATTTCTGCATTGTTGCAAAGTGGAGGTTTGTAGTCTAACAAGGTAACTTGTAATCCATTCTTATAAAGTATGGCTATGCCTCCTCCTTTTTTAGTGTTACGGTCACGTCTTATGATATTATAGCCAGGGGGTAGAACTGCACTGTCTTGTATTGATGGATTAAGCCATGTTTCAGACAGACAGAGGATGTCAAAGGAATAAACATCAATAAGGGCATGCAGGTGAGCTATTTTGTTATTGATGCTACGAATATTAAGATGAGTTATCAGGAGAGAGTTGGGGAGCTTGGTAAGTGTCTGTGTGATTGAATTTGTTGGTGTATCAGGCTGTGTAGCTGTGATAGTGGTAGGACTTGGGTTAGGGTGTATATCACCATCTAACAGGGAGTGGACCTGAACTTTTAGGATGAGTTGTAGAAGTTTAAAAATTAGGTTCTTATTTTTTCTAGCTAGTGGGTTACATTGAGAGATGTGATGGAGTCTATGAAATATGGCTGCTGAGTACTTAGCTGAGCTGGGGAGGTTGCTAACACTATGAGTGGAGCTGGGGGTAAGGACAGAGGTGTGTGTGATGTGTGGGTATGCAGTCCTAGGAGTCTATGGTGTTCGTAGAGAGTAAGTAGATAGGGAATGATAAGTATAATTAGGAGTAGTAATAAAGGTAAGGGTTTACAGGATCCTTGAGCCATTTGTTTAGGTTAAGGTGGTTAAATGTAGGGATATTTGTGGATAGAGTGGTAGGGTAATGGATAAAGGTAAATGAGTGATGGTTCTTTAAGGGGGAGGAGATAGGGGTAAAGTGAGAATATAATAGAGGTAATAGCACTTGAAGGGGAGGAGTTAGAGGTTGGTCCTAATGCATAGGGGTGTGGCAGTTAGAGTATAAGTTTAGGACCACTGGGGCGGGGTGGATTTGGGGGCAGGGTAGGGAGCGGAGTGAGCCAGAGGCTAACGGAGCGGGATGAGCCACAGAGGAGTTCACCCTAGGAAAACAATCAGAGGAGCAGTAAGCAAAGGTAAGTAAAGCAGAAGAGGGTACGGTGACACAATGCCTTGATGATAGAATATGCAGAGAGGGTTGGCAGTGAAGAATATTAGAAGAAAGAATAGAGTGGGAGTATTAGCTCTTCCAGAATATTAGAATCCAAGAGCCTGTAAGTTACTTAAAATTGGAGTCAGAATGGTGGTCTAAAGGAAACTATTGCCCTCTAGTGGACAAAAGCTGTATAGCAGAGGCAATATATACTGAGAAAAGAGTGCAGGGCAGTAAGTATGCTATAGAGGATTGAAGAGGAAGAACAGTAAAAATACTTGTAGTCTAAGAAGGGGGAAGGGGTGACAGGTATGGGAGCAGATAGTAAAGGCTGCCGGCTGTCCTGGCTGGTGAAAGTAAACTTACAACCTAGGATATCTCACACTAATTGTCTTAAGACTTTGGTTTAAAGTACGTACTTTACTTATAATTAAATTCCCTTGGGGACTGTAGCAGAGGGGAGGAAAGGTTCAGTTCCTTAGTTAGGGGAAACCGCAGTGTGTTGAGGAGAATAGTTGTTTTCAGCACGCAGGGCAAGTTCTCCTTAATACTGGGAAACCAGGTTAAGCAGCTGGGAATATAAAGGGAAAAGAGAGACAGTAGTAAGACACACAGAGAGATAAAAAATAGATAGTTACACAGGCTTATTAAGTAGTAACTTGAGCATAGAACAGAGATTAACTTGCATAGTAAAACAGTCTTGACTGCACATATAACAATGTCTCTATCAGTGATAATATTCAAGCAAGACACTTATAAAAGCAATATAGTTCAGGAGCAATAAAGGTTAAACTCTTCTATGACTCAGTCAAAGATTACATTCAGCAAGACACTTGTTAAAACATCATATCTCTGAAACAATAAGGTTCAACTCTTCTTATAACTCTCTATCATGTTTGCATTTGTTATTTGTATAGATAGATATTTTTGTTTTAGAAAGGTAGGCTTCTAATTAGTCCTCCTTATTTGCACACATCATTGTTAATTAGGCTAGTCAGTATAAGGTGCTTGGGCAGAGGATGCTGTGATTTCTGTCGTACGTATAGTAATAGTATGCAACAGGAAATACTGCTCTATATAACTATACAGTGGTAAACAATAGCTCTGCACATCCATACGATGGTGAAAAACAGAAACATAAACTCTATACAGCAACCTTAGCTGTCTTTATAGGTCTGAAACAACACTAGAATGCTTGTAGTCATTAGCGTTGTTAGCGTACAAAGAACGCCATGATTCCAGTCTAATATATAAATATATTATGTAACAAGAGCATACTTGTCCATACTGAACACTTTTCTGGCGATTCCCAAATTCAAAATGCTCACACTTCAGCAGTTGCTGCCAATGCTGGCCAAGGATTCCTGGCTGGTGACTTTGGATCTCAAAGAAGATTATCTGCACATACCACTTCGGGAGAGTTGCAGGCAGTACCTTCGTTTCAGAGCTGGAAAGCGACACTACCAATTCTCTGCACTGCCATTTGGCTTATTTACTGCTTCCAGAGTTTTTACAAAATGCCTGGCTCTGCTCATTGCTTTTTTGCAGGCAGAGAAATATTCAAATTTACTCTTACTAGGACAATTGCCTCATTCAAGCAAACTCTCCAGAACAACTTCTAAAGGATTTGGATTTTGTAAGGAACCTTCTTCTCTTTGGGCTACACTCTCAATGAAATGAAGTCAAGAATGGTACCCACACGGGAGATTGTATTCCTGGGAGCAAGTCTGAATACATCTGCCCAGATGGTATTCCTCCCTCAAGAGAAACAAATGCAGCTTTCGACTTACTTCAGAGATTTGGCAAGCATGACCCAGTTCTCTGCAAGGCAATTCCTGCAAGCCCTGGGATTCATGACGATTCCATATGCCAAACTGCATATGAGGAAAATACAATGGTACCTCAAGAACCTTTGCTGTCAACACACAGGATTTAGACTTGATACTTCCTCTGATTCCCTGTCTGCAGACAGAGTTTCTTTGGTGGGCAACAGCTTGTTCACAGAACAAAGGCCTACCTTTTCATCCACCTCCTGCAAGCATGCCTCTCACCACAGATGCCTCGGACTACACTTGGGGAGCTCCTCTAGATGGCAGATGCATACAAGGGACTTGGAGCAACCAACAGATTCACCTGCACATACATCTGAAATAATTGATAGCAGTCCAGAAGGCCTTGCTGGCTTTCAAGCATCTTCTTTCTCCTGGAACTTTTCTAGTCAGGACACATGACACCACGGTTATGGGGTACATCAACAAGCAGGGAGGGACTCACTCTTACCCCCTGTGCAGACAAAAGCATGATTCTATGGTCCATAGCAGCCTCCATGGGCCTACATCTGATAGCTCAGTTTCTTCCAGGCAGACTCGACACCTTGGCAGATAGATGTGAGGATCCAGGACCTGCCTGCTCAGAGTGGCAACTGAACACGACCATCTTCTATCGCATCGTTCAGCTGTTGGGGTTCTCCCCAGGTGGATCTCTTGTCTCCAAACAACCATTTTCCAATCTTTTGCACCAGGGAACATCACAACAAATCCTGTAAAGTGGATGCTCTGTCCTTCCCGTGGACACAGCTTTCAATTTATGCCTTCCCTCCTCTGCCTCTTCTTCCCAGAGTGCTGTTGAAGATAAGGGATGAAAAAACAAGGGCCACTATCATAGCTCCAGACTGGCCCAGGCAGCATTGGTATCCACTGCTTCGTAGTCTCGCCCAGTCTCAGCCTTGGAATCTTCCCCGATACTAGATCTTTTGGTTCAGGAAGAGGGAAAACTTCTACATCCTCCTCTTCAGACTCTGCATTTGGCAGCCTGGCTCATAGTATAAATCTATCTCAACAGGTGGTTGAGGTTCTTCGTGAGGCCAGGAGGCCTACCACTAGGAAATCTTACACAGATAAATGGAAAAGATTCTGTATTTGGATGCAAGCTAGAGGGGAAGACTCTTCCAAACCATCTCATCCTCTTATTCTTGATTACCTGGCAGGCTTGCTTAATGGTGGGCTTTTCTTTTCTTCAATCAAGATTCATGCCTCAGCGATTTCTGCTTATTGTTCCTTTGAACAACCCATCTTCTCATATCCTTTGATGAAGCAGTTCCTCAGGGAGGTTAACAATTTAAAACCTCCCAGAAGGGCACCTACTCCTGCTTGGGATCTTAATTTTGTGCTTGAGAAACTTACTCTGCCTCCTTTTGAACCATCTGCCTCAGCAGATTAAGGTTTCTTTCCTGGAAAACTGTCTTCCTCTTGGCCATTACTTCAGCTAGAAGAGTTACGGAGCTGCAGGCCTTGATGAAAGTAGAGCATTTTAACATCTTCCATGCGGATAGGGTTTCCCTTCGAACCAGTCCTTCCATTATGCCTAAGGTGGTTTCTAGCTTGACTCTTAATCAATCTATCCACCTACCTACCTTCTTTCCTAAACCTCAGAATAGAGGAGAAAGACTTCTGCACTCCCTTGATGTACAGCTTTGATTTTATCTGGACAGGACTAAAACCTTTCGGATGTCTGACCAACTGTTGGTCAGTTTTGCATCTGGAGCTCAGGGCAAAGCTATTTATAAACCGACAATTTTTAAATGGATTGCCCATTGCATTCACTTTTGTTACTTGCAGCCTGGCAAGGTTCCTCCGCAGAGTATCGGGACCCATTCTACTAGAGCAACTTCCACCTCAGCAGCTTTTTTGAGACGTGTACCTACTAAGGACATCCTGGAAGCAGCTACTTGGACTTCTGTCCACACTTTCACAAAGCATTACAATTTACCTTTGTTTTCTAAGTCCAGGGCTTTTTTTGCCACTGCAGTGTTGCAGAGCATCCTTACCAACCCTTAAATAGTGGGTATTCCTCCTCCCCTGTTTTCTTTGGGCTTTGGGAATCAACCCATTTTGTAAGGACTGCAACAGTGAAACATTAACATAGTATGGTTGTGTACACTTACCATAAATGTAGATGTTCGAGTGTATTCACTGTTGCAATCCTGGTTTCCCCCCCTCCATCCCCCTTTTTTTCCTAAGGCACAGACTGTTTATTTTGTGGATGGTATGTTTCCAGGGATTTTCTTTTCCTGGTCTAGCCTTCTTGGGGGCTCCTGACAGTTATGGCAAGAAAACCTGAGGAAATGGCATCAGCTGCCTTCCTTTATACCTGACGTCCTGATGTCAGGTTTATGGCTGAGGGCAGCCAGCGTCCTATACCAAGGCTTTGGTATTTTGGCCGACTGTGGGCTACTGGGAGCCGAATAACCCATTTTGTAAGGACTGCAACAGTGAATACACTCTAACATCTACATTTATGGTAAGTGTACACAACTGTACTTTTTGGATTTCCCTTCAGCTGTGTTGTTGGGGTTCGAACCATGTCAGACGAACCCTTAGGTTTCAAGAGCTGCTCCTCTTGTAGTCAGAAAATGCCCATTTCCGACTTGCACGAGGAGTGTGTCTATTGTCTCGGCAGCAACCATCTGGAGGTTGAGTGCTGTATTTGTGCTGTCTTCAACCTCAGAGCCCCAGCTGACTGTCAAAACAAATTGCTCATTAAAGGCCTAGTTAAAAGGGGGCCCCGTGGTCACTGCTACCCTGACCAAAGCGGACTATTCAGGGGTGAAGAAAAGGTTCTTCCAGGTGAGGAGGTCCCTTCCAAATGACCCTGGCTGTCTGATCCCAAGTCCTCAGATCCGACTCCAGCTGGGGCTGTGTCAGATCCAAGACCCTCGGGTCCTAGGGCATCTAGGGAGTCTACCCCTGGATTTGACTCCAGGTCTTCGGATCCAACACTTTCGGTTACCACCCCCAAATCCAAGGCTCTGTATTCGAGATGGGTGTGGTGACCAGACCATGGATCTGACCATCTCAGATATGAGAGATTCGAGAACAGTTACCTCAGTTCCTTCTTTTCTCTCAGTTCCAAGCAGGTCTGATCTGAGCCTATTGTGGTGAAGTTTCCATTGGATCCCTTGAGAGCAGAACAGATGTTTTCCACTCCTCGCAGGCCTCACTCGAGGGAGCACAAGAGGAGATCCTCTGAGTCCAGACAGGGCTTTCTAGCCAGGTTCTCCATCTCCTCCCAATCATCCAGGAGTTTTTCCCATGGATATGGACAGGATGATGTGGTCCTTCCTGAAAGCTCAGATGGAGCTGCAGCTTCTAGCTTCCCCAGCCCACAGGATGGGGAACCAGTCCTCCCACTCCCCACTTAACCTCTCCTCATCCGACTTTCAGTTTGGATTCCCAGGGACTGGTGTACAGTACAGAGGTGATGGGAGTTACAGGCCCCACTTTAGTCTCTACCCTATCAGGATCAGTGATTGGTCCTGTTCCTACACCCTCAGGACAGAATATCCCTCAGGCCTGAGCTGCGGATCCGGGGTCCGTGAAGTTAGATTTGGGCGCAGGTTTATCAGACTGGTCTCTACCTCTAGGTGCTTCAGCTTTCAACATCTCTGGGCCGGTGCTATCCAGAGGAATGGGGGGTCTGGGGGATCTACACTCTCTTTGGCTGTAGTGTTATTGGCAGGAGAGGGGAACGGGACCTCCTCCAGCCCCTCTGCTTTCCGGGCGGTGAAAAGGTCTTTCTCTGCTATCAGAGCTATCTCTCCTGCCCACGGTCATCCTACCCAGCCCCAGTATTTGAGTGGACCTACTCATCCTGCTTCTGGTCAGCCCGTTCGGTCTAGCCTCCAGGGGGGGCCTCCCCATAGGGGTCCACTCCTCTTAAGAGTCTTCCCTACAGCCTCCTGTGGAAGAAGTTCCAAGGAAGAGAACATGTAAGAGGAGACATCTCGATTCCCCCATGGAGTCTTTAACTGAAGATATGGATGCCAATGAAGGGGACGGGTCACCAAGATCTCCGCCCAAGGACATCTCCTTTGGAGACATACTCGAGATCTTCAAGGCCAAAGGCAGTTGATCTGCCCAATCCCCATCTGAGGAAAACATATTTCTGGAGGCTTACAGAATGGGCCCATCTACCTCTTAGGTGTCCCCCCCCCCCAGCTGACCCTCTTATCAACTTTGTGGCCAGCAGGGCTTGGAAGGAGCCAGATACTGTGGACCCAGTGCCTAAGAAAGTGGACAAGTTCCTCAGCCCCCCAGTGGATAAAACCTTCTTGTCCAAGGCGGTCCCAGTTAATGCTGTTGTGGTGGGTGCTGCCACCACAAAGGAGTTGGTGGAGCAGAGTTCTTCTGTCCACCCTTCCAATCATGAATAGAGAACTATGGACAGATTTGGAAAGCGGGTGTTCACTTTGGCCACCTTTAGCTTGCAAGCCTTAAATTATCTTGCTCATTTCACCCGTCTCCAGAGGGACTTGATTAAGGAGCTGTCAACTTCTCTTATGGAGTTCATGTCTGAGGAGGAATTTAAGATTGTTTCTCCCAAATTGGCCACCCTTCATTCTGTAGCTAATTCGTCCATGAGGCTAATTTCCAACTCAGTGGACGGGTCCTCACTGGCAGTGGGTTCAGGCATCGCCATTAGGCATCATGCCTGGCTGTGCCTAAGCAGGTTTGCAGAGGCCTTCAAGATGTCGTTTATCAACGCCCCCTTTGATGGTTCCACTCTCTTTGGTTCCAGCGTAAAATAGATGTTGACCCACAGTGAACAGGAAGAGAAGACGGCCATCGGGATCAGATTTTCTACTCCTCAAAGGTCCTTTTCTAAAACCCAGAAAGAAAATAAGAAAATGCGGTTTCGTAAGGCACAATCCTTCCTTCCAGGATGTTCAAGACGATTCCCCTTCTAGGGGATGGGAAAGAGGTTCCAGTGGCAGACTTTGCCCCAGGGGCAGAGGAGGCCTGCAGAATCAAGGTTCCAGTGAGCCCTTCTCTGAGTAACCTTTTCAGCATCCCTGAGGCGTTGCCCGATTGTCCTTCCAGGGAGACAGTCGTGTTCAGTTGTCTATGCACCCTCTAGCTTGGGCAAATATTACAAACGATCAATGGGTGCTAACCATTGTGGGGGTATTGCATTCCCTTTTTGGAGATTCCCCCAAAAGCCAGAACTGTTCCAGATGTGCTACCCAGTCAAAAAGAGTTGGCCCAACAGGAGTTGTGAACCACCTTCAAAAAAGAGCCATCCAGGAAGTCCCCCGCAGGACAGAAAGGATCTGGAACTTATTCCCACTTATTTTTAGTTCCAAAGAGAACAGGGGACCCATGTCCTATTCTGGACCTCAGTCGCCTAAACCTGTTTGTACAGAAGTCAAAGCTTCAGATGGACACTGTGCAGTCGATTGTGCCCCTTTTGCACAGCAATGACTGGATGTGCTCAGTGGATCTCCAGGACGCATGCTACCATATATATATATATATATATATATATATATATATATATATATATATATATATATATATATATATATATATATATTGACAGGTCCAGGAGACTTCTCCGCTTTCACTTGGGAGCCGATCACTTTCAGTTCAGGGCTCTGCTCTTTGGTTTCACCCTAGCCCCCCAGGTGTTCACCAAATGCATGGCAGTGGTGGCAGATCATCTCCATCTGCAGGGACTCCAGGTGTTCCCCTATTTAGACAATTGACTCCTAATGGCCCCCACAAAGCATCAACTATTGGGCAACATACATGCCCTACTCTCCCTGTTCATCAGTTGGGAAGTGCAGTAAACCTAGCCAAGTCCTCCTTGATTCCTACTCAACATCTGGAGTTCATAAGCACTCTGTTGGATACCACCTTGCAGATTGCAGCTCTTCCTCTTTGCCGGGTATCACTAATATGCTCCCATGTTCAAGTTCTGCTGGAGCAAACATGCCCTCTGGCTTCACACATCCTCAGGGGTCTAGGATCCATGGTGGCTTCCATTTATTTGGTTCCAATGGCAAGGTACTACATGAGAGTTACAGTGGACCTTTGCAGTTCAATGGTCAGAGTTTCTTCATCCCCCTGTCGTTCACCATTCACCTCACCCCAGTTTGTCGGAAACCTTTTTTGTGGTGGATTCACTCCCCGGACCTCTTAGTGGGCAGGTCCTTTTCTCCCCCAATTCCCATGGCTATGGTCATCACAGACACTTCCCTCCTAGGGTGGGAGGGACATTTCTGGGGAAACACAGTCCAAGGTATGTGGTCCTCCTCAGAGACCAAGCTGCACATCAACGTTCTGGAGATAAGAGCAGTCCTTTTATCATTGCAAGCCTTTCAGGATTACCTCCTTCTGGGAAGGATTGCAGTTCTATCAGACAACATGGCTGTTGTTTGGTATATAAACAAGCTAGGTGGAACATGTTCTTATCTGCTTTGTCACAAGGCCATGAGGGTATGGGAATGGGCGATGTCCACGGGATGCTTTCTCGTTGCAGTGCACATTCCCGGAGCATCCAAAGTATTGGCGGACAAATTGAGCAGGGTTATTCTGACCCCTCACGTGTGGCCCCCTGAATCCAGTGGTGTCTCAACAGATTTTCTGTCGGTGGGGATATCTGAGCTGCAATCTGTTTGCATCTCCTCTTAACCATAAATGCATCAATTTCTGAAGGAAAGCCAGACGCCTCAAGAGGCAATTGACCCTCATTGCCCCCTTCAGGCCTCAGCAGATGTGGTTCCCCTTTCTACTGTCTCACTTGAGGCACCCACCCTGGGTGCTTGATTCATCTCCAGATCTAATATCACATCCATCTCTACTTCTGCTCCCAAATCTTCAAACCCTTCCTTGACAGCATAGTATGTCCACTTCCAGTGATCTTGGCTAAGTATAGGCTAGCCTCGCCCATGAAGGATATTATCCTTGCTTCCCAGAGATCTTCCACTAGGAAAGTGTATTTCAGCAAACGGAAGAGATTTTCTGTCTGGGCAAAGAGTAAGAATCTGGACCCCTTTTCGCTTTCATTCCCGAGATTCTTTCTTTCTGACTTCTCTGTTTAAGGAAGGGGCCAGTTTCTCCACGATCAAGGTTCAATTAGCAGCGATTTCAAATTTTCATCTTAACGATGAATCTACCTTTTCTTCTCAACTCTGCAAAGCCTTTTTGAAAGGTGTTTTTCTATTGTGGCTCCCTGTTAAGCATCCATCTCCACTGTGGGATTTTGTCTTGGTGCTGTGCAGGCATTAACAAAACCACCCTTTGAACCGGCTGCATCCTGTGATCTCAGTTCTTTCGTGGACGATTGCCCTTTTAGTGGCAGTAACTTCAGCGAAGAGTCTCTGAGCTACAAACTCTTACAATTAAGCTGTCCTACTTAATTTTCCATAAAGACAGAGCGTGTCTGAAACCCGATCCATCTTTTATGCCCAAGGTAGCTTTGAAAGCTAATCTCAATCAATGTATTCAACTTCCAGTATTCTTCCCTAATTATGCCAGTAAAGGGGAATATATTCTGCACACCTTGGATGTTCATCTCCAACTACATTTCTATCTTCATAGGACCAAGGAATTTAGACGTTCAGCGCAGTTATTTGTAGCCTTTTCTGTAAACAGAAAGGACAGGGGAATATCGAACGTTATGGTTTTCCAATGGATTTCACAATACATTTCTTTCATTTACTCTTCAGAAGGGGTTCCTTTATCTGCACCAGTAAAGGCTCATTCCACCAGGGTGGTGTCTACCTCAGCTGCCTTTGCATATAGTCAATCCTTAGATGAAATTTGTGCAGCAGCGACATGGTCTTCATCTCGCACATTTATCTCCCATTATAAGTTGGATTTGATTTCTAGAGGAAGGGCTTCCTTTGGCTCCATGGGTCTTTGGCATATCCTTCCTTGAGGCCTCCCAAGATTCAGGTAGCTGGGGACTCTGACTCTAACTTGAGGCATGGTGACTAAGATAACATCAGATTTATTGTTGTGTACTTAACATAACTTGGCATTTGTGTTATCTGTAGTCACCATTCATCATGGTCCCAACCCTCCAACCCCCTTCCTGAGAGGTTAGCAGGATGTTGGTGGGACCTGGGTTGGTGGTGGTAGTTTTGGTCTGTCTTCTTTCATTATGCAAACTGAATCTGAATGGTTAGAGGGCAACAGAGCATCATGGGAGGGGAGGAGCTTGAGCTAAGCTGTTTTCTTAGTATGCCGGCTCTGATCCGATATCGGATTCAAGACCCTAAAGTGATGAATGGTGACTACAGATAACACAGATGCCAAGTTATGGTAAGTACATAACTATAATTTCAACCTGATTAATAGTAATGATGTCTTAAGAGGAAATAACAGTATAAATCAAAGTAAATTCTTTTGGTGTTATCTTTGTAACACACAATGTAATTTTCCCTCCCAGTCATCCTTTTCTTTTGTGAATGACATCTTAATTACTTCCAGAAAGATCATACTCAGCAAAATAGCCTCAAACCAAAGTCTCGAGTCTTGTCATTCTATTTAGTATAACAAAATCTTACTTTAATAATGTCTCAACTATTAAACTTGACTTCTTGGAGACCAAATGTTTCTTTACTGGTATCAGTGTTTTAAAGATCTGAAAGTAAAAGATTTTCAACAGCTTATAAATGATTATTATTTGGATCCTCGGGACTGGTTACTTTCACAGAATATTAAAATTCAAGCTCAAGACAAATATTTATTTTTTTCACATTCATTTCATAAAAAAATAAACTAATTCTATATAAATTATATAAAAATTATGCTAGAATATAACATTAATTTAAATGATACATTTTGGAAATGTATAACATTGGGTCATAACTCTACTTAATCAAGAGCAGAAATCCCAAATATTAAATTCTGTTAAAATGAATCTTGGTCTCAACATTGGTGTGTGTATATATACTTGGATTTTTTTTTTGAGATCTTAACTCCAAATAGAATGGCCAAAATAAATTAACAGCACCATTAAATGTTGGAGATGTAGCAAGGTTCGTGATGCATATATTTTTTGACTGTCCTTTGGAACATTTTTGAATGCCATAAAGACCTCTTGAATACCTTTTGGTTTATTTTTTTTTTCAAATTACTGAATTATCACTTGTGACAGAGACAAATTTACATTCATAGAAAAGTAATCAACCTATATTAACAAAATGAACATTATACTTCACATACATTGCAATATTACATAAATTACTCCATTCTTGCTTTTTTTTTTTTTTTTTTTTTAAACAAGAAGCGTCTTCATTAAACCATCACTTACTACATACAGTGGATATAAAAGTGTACACACCCCTGTTAAAATGCCAGGTTTTTGTGATATAAAAAAATGAGACCCGAATAAATCATTTCAAAACTTTTCCCACCTTTAATGTGACCTATATATAACCTGTACAATTCAATTGAAAAACAAACAAATCTGTTAGGGGAATAAATATAAAAAATAAAAAACGTACAATAAGCTGGTTGCAAAGTGTGCACACCCTTAAACTAATACTTTGTTGAAGCACCTTTTGATTTAATTACAGCATTCAGTCTTCTTGGGTAGGAGTCTATCAGCATGGCACGTCATGACCCTACAATATTTGCCCACTCTTCCTTGCAAAAGCACTCCAAATCTGTCATATTGCAAGGGCATCTCTTGTGCACAGCCCTCTTCAGGTCACCCCACATATTTTCTATTGGATTTAGGTCTGGCCTCTGGCTGGGCCATTCCAAAACTTGAATTTTCTTCTGGTGAAGCCATTCTTTGTTGTGCTGAAAGGTGAAATTCCTCTTCCTCTTCAGCTTTCTAGCAGATGCCTGAAGGTTTCGGGCCAAAAGTGACTGGTATTTGGAACTGATCATAATTCCCTCCACCTTGACTAAAGCCCCAGTTCCATCTGAAGAAAAGCAACCCCAAAGCATGATGCTGCCACCACCATGATTCACTGTGGGGATGGTGTTCTTTTGGTGATGCAAAATGTTGTTTTTGCGCCAAGTGTACCTTTTGGAATTGTGGCCAAAACTTTCAACCTTGGTCTCATCAGACCATAACACATTTTCCCACATGCTTTTGGGAGACTTGATGTATTGTTTTACAAATTTTAGCCAGGCCTGGATGTTTTTCTATGCAAGAAAAGGCTTCCGTCTTGCAAACCTACCCCATAGCCCAGACATATGGAGAATGGGAGATTGTTGTCACATGTGGTGCACAACCAGTACTTGCCAGAAATTCCTGCAGCTCCTTCGGTGTTGCTATAGGTCTCTTGGCAGCCTCCCTGACCAGTTTGTCTTGTCTTTTTATCAATTTTGAATGGACATCCAGTTATTTGCAGTGTCACTGTTGTCCCATATTTTCTCCACTTTTTGATGACTGTGATCCATGGTATAGCCAATGCTGTGGGAATTTTTTTGTACCTTTCTCCTGACTGATACCTTTCAACAATGAGATCTCTTTGTTGATTTGTAGGCTCTCTGCGAACCATGGCTTTTTGCTGTAGCAGGCAACTAAGTAAATGTCAGGAAAATCCTACTTAGGACAACTGAACTTTATTTGGGGTTAATCAGAGTCTCTCTAATTGATGGCGGGTGTGTACCCAAGAAGACTGGATGCTGTAATTAAATCAGAAGGTGCTTCATCAAAGTATTAGTTTAAGGATGTGCACACTTATGCAACCAGCTTATTGTACATTTTTATTTTTTATATTTACTCCTCTAAAAGAGTTTTGTTTTTCAATTGAATTGTACAGGTTATAGGTCACATTAAAGGTGGGAAAAGTTTTGAAATGATTTATTGTGGTCTCATTTTTTATATCACAAAAACCTGGCATTTTAACAGGGGTGTGTACACTTTTTATATCCACTGTAGGTAATCATACATTTATATAAATGAAAATAAACAGCACCAACAAAATCCTAGTCTCAAGCATTTTTCTTCACAAACCATACTGACACACTCCCAGTTGCAAACATTTTACATCACTTATAATTTACCCAATCTTTCTCACTCAAACATTACATAGCTCATTAAGTCCCGCTGCCTTTTAGGCCTCATTCCACCCTTGTGTGTGTTGTTCCCACATTTCCCACTTTCTGCTATGAAGTTTGCTCGTACACTTTTCTAAAGATCTCAATTCCAGCTTGTTTTATCTCTGTTACTATATTCACTACTTCCAATTTTCTAGTAATTGCTTTTTTGGCAGCCACCATTGTTAGACACAGCAAGATCTTACCATGTCTAGGCAATTCCGATTCTGTATCACAGCTCAGAGAAATCATCTCCCCCTCGTCAGACCACTCTGCCCACTCAACATCTCAGACAGTGCATTCCTCAGGGAATCCTTAGTCTGCCAACTCACCGCACTCCCAGAAAATATGTTCTCAGTTACCTCTTTCTTCCCTTTCACACTTCCAATATTTACTGTCTACCTGAGGAAAAAATCTCTGGAGTCTACTTGGGGAATAAAAATGTCTATGTAAACATTTCCAGGCAAGAATCCTAATTCTAGATTTTATTGCATATTTGGGAGACCTATGTATATTCT
The DNA here is from genome assembly GCF_019279795.1 of Protopterus annectens. Classification (NCBI taxonomy): domain Eukaryota; kingdom Metazoa; phylum Chordata; order Ceratodontiformes; family Protopteridae; genus Protopterus; species Protopterus annectens. Next base: position 933,425,525 of record NC_056743.1, on the reverse strand, counting down.
CCCATTGTTTTTGTGAATTGCTTACCCAGTCTGTCTTCCCAATCCTTTCTAACCACCTCTGATTGATTCTTGGTCATCGTGCAACATTTTATATGCTGTACTAATTATTCCTTTTTTAATGCCAGCGTCTGTTCCAGATTCTGTTAAAAACTCTACCAGTACTGGTCTTTTGTTTAGACTCCCACTACTTCTTTCTCTTTGCGTATACTATCAGTCCCTGATAGGGAAGACAATCTCTAACCTGCAGTCCAAATAAATTCTTGGCATTTTCCCATTCTGTCATCTTTCTCTCTCTAGTTATTTGCTCCCAATACCTTGGTTCCTTTGTCAGTCTTCTCCAATAGGTTCAGCACCCCCCCCCCCGTCTATTGTCTGTATCCCTAATTGCAGTCATCCCTAGCAGCAAAATTGCCTTTCTGCATTCCTGTGTTGGTTTATTTCTTACAATACTTTCTGCTACTTTATGGATATAATATTTTGCATGATTATTCTCCTTAATGGCCTGCATCCAAAATATCAGTCTCTCCTTGTTTCTTGAGCTTCCCGCGGGTTTCATCATCATCCCTTTCCACTTTGAATTAGAGATGTAATGTGATCCTATCTCGCCTACATTCTCTACAGATGGGTTCGGAGCCGATCCTCGGCTCCGACTCGGCGCTATACAATAGAACGCAGTCTCTTATTGGCTGAGTCACCTCATATCCCAGGATACACCACCACTACCTCCCCAGATCTCGTTTGCCGCTTTCCAGCATAGACGTGGTCTCGGACTTGGCTGAGCTAAGTACCTCTAGTTAGAAATCTTTTTCTGTCAAATTTCTTCTGAAATTCACCCAAAAGCTGTTTTAACGGGTATTGTTGTTGTATGTTTGTGTTTTGATACCTTTTTGTGGTAGATTGTGTTTTTTTTATTGGTAGGAAGGTTCCGTTTAAGTTAGAGGGGCCTAGCCCTACTTTAGGCGTTTAAGTTAGAGCCTAGTTGTCGCTGTCTATTGTTTGTCTATAATTGTTGTTAACTTTGTCGAAACCATGTCAAAAGAACATAGACCTTCTGGTTTCAAAAAATGTGTCAAGTGTAGTTACAAGATGTCCATAATGGATGATCATTCCCTGTGTGTGTATTGTCTAGGTCCTAAACACCTACAGGAGTCTTGTAGCGTTTGCCACGCTTTTTCCTCTCGAGTCCTCCAAGAGAGGAAAAACAAATTGATTTTAAAAGGGCTCATTGCCCCTTCTTTTGAGGAAGCTTTATCCTCTTCTTCTTCTTCTCCTACTGGCAAGAAGAAAAAATAGTCGGCTCCGACCAGCCCGTCGGAACCGATGGCCAAAAAGTCTAGGCAGGCTTCTCCGTCGGCTCCACGGACTTCGGAGCCGAGGGCGGAACGGTCTGCCTCGATGCCTCCAGCCTCGACTCCCCTGGCCTTGGAGTCGAGAGCTCGGACATCGAGAGGTGGGTCACCTTCATCGGCTCCACTGACTTCGGAGCCGATGAGGATTGCCCGCTCAGACACTTCCACTTCGGAGCCGAAGTCCACATCGGCTCCGAGGGAGATTGCAATAGTAGTGGAATCTCCCTCTGTGCCGATACGTCTCGAGCCTTTACGGAGCCGGTCCCCCACTCTTTCGGAGCCGGCGGAGAAGTCGACTCGGACCCGATCGGTCTCTTCTCGTTCTTCGAGGATGTCCGATTCGAACGTAGACAGGGTGCTTCAGAAGCTCTTCCAGTCACCGGTCTTCGCTAAATTGATCTCGACTCCTGCCCAGTTGGCTTTGGAGCCGATCCCTTATCTTTCTACTACCATTCCTCCTCCGACAGCCTCGGCGCCGTTGGAGTCGGTGTTGGTGGATCCGGTCAAAGTTATCGAGTCGGCTCAGACTCTAACTTCAACTCCGTCCCTTGGGTCGGGGTTCGGTACACGAACTTCCTCAGTCGGCCCCGGGGGGGAGGCTTCGGATCCGACCCTTTCGGTTCCGAGCCTCTCTCTAGGTGCGTCGGCTGCGGGGGCTCCTGTTACTGTTGTGGCCTCGGGGACGGGACCTTCCCAGGATTCTGGGGGTCCTGCCTTCGATGCCATGAGAAGTGCTTTAGCCAAATCCTCTTTGGCCACTTCGACCTTTCCACCACCACCCCCTTCCTTGGACGTGGTGACTGGCGTTTCTGGAGTCCCCCTGTCTCGTGACAGCGGAGCCCCTGGGCCTGAGGTTACCCCCATTGGTGGTTCCCTTCTTCCTGGAGGTTCCTCCGACACTCCGGAGGAACCACCCAGGAAGAGACAGTGTAAGAGGAAACACGTCGACTCCCCTGATGAGTCCCTCACATCGGATACCGACCTCGATGATGCGGAGGGGTCCCCAAAGTCGTCTTCGGAAGATGTCTCCTTTGCAGACATTTTAGAAATCCTTAAACACTGAGGCCTTCGGAGCTCAGCCCTCCGCCTCCTGGGTGTCTCCGCCCTTCGATGAGCTTCTGGATTTGATCTCTCGAAGGGCGTGGGAACACCCGGATTCTGTGGAACCGGTGCCAGCTCGTCCCAATAAGTTTCTCTCAGCACCCCCGGACAAGGAGTTCTTATCTAAGGGTGTGGCTGTAGATGCTATGGTGGTGGCATCTGCCACCCAACAAGATGTGGCAGAGGCTTCGACGTCCATCCATCCCCCTAACAAAGAGTCTAGGAGCATGGATCGGTACGGCAAGCGTACCCTTACTTCAGCGGCCTTTACGTTAAGGTCTCTGAATTATTTGGCACACTTCACCGGACTACAGAGGGATCTGATCAAGGAGCTGTCGGATGCCCTCTCGGGTAACTTACCTGATCAGTTAACTCAGACGGTTAACTCTCAGTTGGCTACCCTATCCTCTTTATCTAATTCATCCATGAGGCTCATTTCCTATGCGGCCGAAGGGGCGAGTAGAGCGGCGGGAACAGGTGTTGCTCTACGGAGACAAGCCTGGTTACGCCTGTGTCATTTTGCGGAGGCCTTTAAGTCTTCCTTTGCCGACGCCCCCTTTGATGGGTCCTCATTGTTTGGACCCAAGGTAAAGGACACTTTGACTCGCTGCGAGCAGGAGGGTAAGACCTTGGCTGCCGTAGGAGCCTGCTTTTCCACTCCCGTCAGGCCTTATCCCAAGGCCCGAAGGGGAGGGAAAATGTGGTTCCGTAAGTCTCAGAAGCCTTTCTCGTCGCAGCAGAGCGATCCCCCTTCTAGAGGCAGAGGAGGGGGAAATTTTTCAGGGAGACGCCGTCCCAGAGGCGGAGGCCCCCGCAACACTGGAGACCGCGAGTCCTTTCGTGGCTCCTCCTCCTTCCAGCATCCCTGAAGGAGTGCCCGACTGTGCAGCTCCGGAGCCAGTCGGGGGTCGTTTCTCGAAGCACCTAAAGGCCTGGGAAGATATTACTCAGGACCAATGGGTGCTTCGAATCATTGTCGGAGGTTACTCCATCCCCTTTGTTCAACCACCCCCACCAGTCCAAAGAATCCCAGACCCACCACCCAGTCAACGGGATCATGCAGCCGACGAAGTATCAAAGCTGCTTCAAAAAGGAGTCATCCAACCTGTCCCCGCAGACCAGGCGGATTAGGGACTTACTCAAGATTCTTTTTGGTGCCAAAAAAGACCGGGGACTTGAGACCCATTTTGGATCTCAGCAAACTGAACCGATTTGTAAAAAAGTCCAAATTCCGGATGGTCACTTTACAATCCATTCTCCCACTTTTGGAGAAAGGAGTTTGGATGTGCTCCATAGACCTCAAAGACGCCTACTATCACATTCTGATGGATCAGGCGTCGAGGAGACACTTACGCTTCAGCCTAGGAGACAGTCATTTTCAGTTCCGAGCACTGCCCTTTGGTCTCACCACAGCCCCCAGGGTGTTTACCAAATGTTTGGCAGTCGCGACTGCTCACTTGAGGAGTCTAGGATTCCAGGTGTTTCCATACCTAGACGACTGGCTCCTAACTGCCGCCTCCAGGCATCTACTCTTGCAAAATTTAGCAGCCACGATAGCACTGGGCAAATCCTTAGGAATCACCTTCAATTGGTCAAAATCTGTATTGCAACCATCTCAGCGTATTCTGTTCATCGGTGCAGAAATAGATTCAAGGCAGATGCGAGTCTATCTTCCTGCAGAAAGGATCGCGACGCTTCAGTCTCAAGTCCGGACTCTACTCCTCAGACGTCGTGCTCCAGCAAGAATGGTCCTGCAACTGTTGGGCTCCATGGCAGCCACCATTCTTCTGGTCCCCTTGGCAAGGTTGCACATGAGGATACTTCAGTGGCTCCTCTCAGTCCAGTGGTCTTATCAGGACGTTCCCCTCGGTCACCACATTCTGATCACGGACACGTGCAAACAGGATCTCCGTTGGTGGCTTCTAACCCCCAATCTGAATCAAGGGTGACCCTTCGTCCCGCCACTCCCCTCTGCCACGCTGACTACGGACGCCTCCCAGACAGGGTGGGGGGGTCATTATCTGGACAGGTTGGTCCAAGGCACGTGGCACCCCGACGAGAGTCTTCTTCATATCAATATCCTGGAGATGAGGGCGGTGCTTTTAGCGTTGCAAGCACTGCACGATCACCTCCCCCAGGGTACAATTGCCATTCAATCCGACAGCATGTCGGTAGTCTGGTACCTAAACAAGCAAGGAGGAACCAGGTCCTATCCCCTTTGCAGAGAGGCCATGAGAGTATGGGATTGGGCGATTGCTACCAAGCGTTTTCTAATGGTAACGCACATTCCGGGGAAATCCAACGTGATAGCCGACAGACTGAGCAGAACTATTCTCTCCCCTCACGAGTGGTCCTTGAACAACAGAGTGACAACACAGATTTTCACAAGATGGGGAGTCCCCTGTTGCGATCTCTTCGCAAGCCCCTTCAATGCGAAGTGTCATCACTTCTTCACTCTGACCCCAGTTTTGGGGGAGACTCCCAAGGACGCTCTAGTCCACGATTGGCCCTCCGGTCTGCTATATGCCTTTCCACCGGTTCCCCTTCTCCCCAAGGTGATTCAGAAGGCGATTCGCTTGAAAAGCAGAATGATATTAATCGCCCCATACTGGCCTCGGCAAATCTGGTTCCCCTTTCTTCACAGGTATGCATTGGAGGGTCCTTGGTTCCTGGACCAAGTTCCGGACCTTTTGACTCATCAGTCAGGACAACTCCATCAGTCCCTCCATTCGTTGAAGTTGACAGCCTGGCTACTCCTCTTCCAACCATAATTAGGACCCACTCTTTGGCTCCTGAAGTCATACACATCTTGTCTTCAGCCCACAAGACTTCTACAAAGAAAATATATAGCAGTAAATGGAAGAGGTTTGCTATTTGGGCCCAGCTCCGAGGATTAGACCCAATGACAGCCTCGGTATCAGAAGTACTCAAATTTTTAGCCTCCCTGTTCCAGCAAGGCTGCTCAGTATCTACCATTAAAGTACAATTGGCGGCTATTTCCAATTTTCATGAAAGTGTGCAACCTCCCTTAATGAGCAACAAGCTTTGTAAAGCCTTTATTAAAGGAGCTTGGCTTCTACGACCCCCCATTTCGCAACCTGCACCTCCGTGGGATCTGAACGTGGTATTAGGTGCCTTAACCTCACCACCCTTTGAGCCGGCAGCAACCTGTGATCTCAAATTCCTTTCTTGGAAAACTGCACTTCTAATTGCTATTACTTCAGCCAGACGGGTTTCAGAGCTTCAGGCTCTATGTGTTAAACCACCTTACCTGGTATTCCACAAGGATAGAGTATCTCTTAGGACAAACCCATCTTTTATACCAAAGGTTTGTTCTAATTTCTGTCTACAGCAGTCGATGGAGCTACCGGTCTTCTTTCCCAAATATTCCAATAGAGCTGAATACACTTTTCACTGCTTAGATGTGCACAGGCAATTACGCTTCTATTTGGATAGGACACACAAAGCACGGAAATCAGATCAACTGTTTGTGTCCTTTTCAGATAACAGATTAGGCAAAGCCATCACTAAAGTCACTATTGCCAAGTGGATCAGGGACTGCATCACTCACGTTTATCTCATCTCAAACAAGGAGCTCATAGCTCCCGTAAAAGCTCATTCCACTAGAGCTATGGCCACTTCGGCAGCCTTTCATTCCAAGCTCTCTATTGGCGACATTTGTGCGGCTGCCACGTGGACATCTTCACACACCTTTGTTTCTCACTACAAATTAGATGTGGCATCCAGGGGTCGAGCTTCCTTCGGTTCCACAGTTCTCAGGAGTGTTTTCCAGTGAGCCACCCGGGAATTAGGTGCTAGGGACGCTGTCCCATCTGTAGAGAATGTAGGCGAGATAGGATCACATTACATCTTTTAGTTATGTACTTACCATAACTTTAGATGTATGGGATCCATCTCGCCTACATTCCTAATAACCCACCCTCCATCCCCCTGCCTTGTAGACCAGGAGAGACCGGACGATCCGAAATTGATTTTCTTTCCTCTCTTCAAAGACCTGAGTATGTTATGACAGTAGTATGTCTCTGTGAATATGAGTGCGAACAAACGAGATCTGGGGAGGTAGTGGTGGTGCATCCTGGGATATGAGGTGACTCAGCCAATAAGAGACTGCGTTCTATTGTATAGCGCCGAGTCGGAGCCGAGGATCGGCTCCGAACCCATCTGTAGAGAATGTAGGCGAGATGGATCCCATACATCTAAAGTTATGGTAAGTACATAACTAAAAGTTTTCTGCTTGTGCTATGTATAGGAGTCTTAAATGTATAGCTCTGAAATACTTTTTCAGATTGGGTACTCCTAATCCGCCGTGTTCTTTTGGAAGAATCAGCTTTATCCCCCTTGACTCTTGCCATCTTCCTCTCCCAGATAAAGTCCTTTGGCTCTTTATTAATTGCTACCTACAACGTCTACTCTGGTTGATAAAAGTATGCCTGACCTGTGTATAAGACTAAAGGGACTAAAAACAATTTAACTGCTTGTATCTTACTATCCATAGCCATATAACAAAGCTTCCATTTTCTTAGTTTTTGTATTATCTTTTGTATAGTCTCTTCCTACATATCCTTAGCTGCCACACTAGAATCACTTTTAACCCATACTCCTAAATATTTCATTTTATCATGTCCCCATAAATATAGATATTACTGAACCAGTTCATGTGTGCATATATAATTTACCACTATTGCCTTTTTTTAACTTCATTAATTTTGTATCCTGAAAAGATCTGAAACTGTCTCAAAATGTTCCACAGCACTGTAATGTCTTTCTGGTTTTGTCAGGTACAAAATAATATCATCTGCAAATAAAGCCAGCTTTTCCTGACTACCATCCCAATTATATCCTTGAATTTTTGAGTCCCTTTTTTCTTTGCCAATCGTTCTAAATATAATGCAAATAAAAAAGGGGAAAGAGGACAGTCCCTGCCTGGTTTCTTATGCTCAAACAGAACTTATAAGGGAAGTCCCCACCCACTTTAATTTTCACCTCTGATCCCTCGTATATTTTCCTAATCAACCTTATAATTTATTCAGGAAATGCAAATGCTTACATTACCCTGCTCATAAAGTCCCAGCATACTGTGTCAAATGCTTTCTCTACATCAAGACCCACCAACAGCAATGGTATTTTCTTACATTCTGCTTCTCTTTGGATCATCAGTGTTCTGTTAATGTTGTCAAATGTTTGCCTTCCCTCCACAAAACCACATTGATCCATATCTATCGGTTTTGGTATTACTTTTGCCATTCTTTTAGCTATTATAGACATGAACAATTTATAATCCTGGTTTAGTATTGAAATGGGCCTGTATGAAGTTGGATCTGATGGATGCTTACCCTCTAGGTATTACAGCTATTGCTGCTTTGTTACAGGACAGTGGTACTTCTCCTTTTCTTATGGTATTGTTAAACAAAACCTTCCAAATCTTTCAGTTTTTTTCCTCCCAGCTTCCAAACTTCCACAGGAATACCATCTATTACTGAGGTCTTTCCTGTAGATTGGTTATACATACCAATTTTTATCTCATCTCCTCCTATCCTAACTGTTAGTAATTGAGTCTCATCTGCCCATTTCTCTGCTTTATAGACTGATAGAATTTCCAAAACATTTCTAATGCCTCTAAAGGATCTCGTTATCTTCTTTGTTATAGGCTCCCCAAGTTTGGTGACGGCACTTTCTACTTTCTGTTGCCTGAGCCGTTGTGCTAAAAGTTTTTGTGCTCTAGTGTTGTCAAAAAGCAGTTGCTTAACAGCGATCTTTCTAAGCTTGTGCATATTATTGAGGTAATCCCTTATTTTCTGCCTAACATTCTGTAATTGATCCTCTTCTTCTTCTGTGGGATTCCCCCTATGCTGCAGTGATTTCACATTTGTCAGTCCCACTAAATAATTCTTGTTACTTCTTTAACCATAGCTCTGTTCTCCCTTTCTTTTATTTCCACCTGATTTTTAAACTCTGCCTTAATTTTATCCCACTGCCTAGCTATATTTTCAGAAGAAATTTGTGTCCTCTCTAATAGCTCCTGAATAATCTCAACTACCCATTCCTTGAATTTCTCTTCCCAACAGATAGGTGCGAAAGCGCTGAGGTCTCATTTTTATTTCATTACCCAGTGTTTATATTTTAGCTACCATTGGCGCATGATCTGAAATATTTATTGGGTGGGTATCAAGACATTCAATTAAATGCACACGTTTCTGTGTAGCCTAGCCCAGTTTTTTTATATTTTAGGGAATATGTAAATTCACTCTGAATGCCTATTACTGAATTCATGCCAAATATTTTCATAAATTTATTCAAAAATCTTGGCCCCCCAGATACAGCCTCACTGCTGCAAATCAAGTTTCATTCCCCACCTATAAGTAATATTCTTTGCTGTAAACTGATTATTTCTCCCAGAATTTTCTTTAAGCTCCATTACAGAAGTTTTAGTTGGAATATAAATACATGCCACTGTAATCCTCCTCTTTTGCCAGTAGCCCCTTAGCACTACAAATCTGCCATTATTATCTTTTTTTAATCTTCTATCACTATTGGAGCTCTTCTTGCAATTAATATAAGTACTCCTCTTTTCCTTTGTCCCAGGTATTCTGCTAAATAACCATCCTGAAAACCTTTCTTTATCAAATTCACATGTTCATTTCTTTCTGTGCATGTCTCGTACAACATAACTATTTGCACTCTACATTTTTTAAATGTAGATGTTAAGTTGTCAATCTCGCCTTCATTCTTGCTGGATAGGTTCAGAGCCGATCCTCTGCTCTGACTTGGCTTATACCAAAGCTCGAGAGCTATTTTTACCGGCTCGAGGTAACCCTGTATCCCACAATGCTAGGCGCTAACTCCCCAGGTCTCGTTTGCCGCTTAGCTGCGAGGTTGCGTTTTTGCCGGCTCTCTGGTAAATATTTCAAAAACATCTTTTTGGGTAAGGTTTTTCCCTTTTATTTTTCAGGGTTAGTGTTCGTTATTTCCCCTTTTTACCCTTTACAGTAACCCGCCTTCTATAGTCCCCTTTTGGGTCTATTTTCTATGCCCTCGGTCCTTCATTTCCCTTATATTACTAGGCCTTCGGGCCAAGTTAGTTTTTCGTTAATTTGTTAAAGTTAATATTTTTAGTCTTAGTCTTTGGTGTGGTGAAGTGACTGGACTAAGTTTTTCTTTACTGTCGTGTGTGTGTGTTTGGGTGTGTTCTACCACATTATGTCTAAGGAGTCCAAGGTCTCAGGCTTCAAGAAGTGTGACTCGTGCTGTCAGAAAATGTCTCTGACAGACGGTCACACTTCTTGCGGTTATTGCCTAGGCCCACTGCACCTGCAGGACTCTTGTTCTCTCTGCCATGCATTCAGTCCAAGAGTCCTGCAGGAATGCAGAAACAAGTTGATTTTGAGAGGCTTGTTGAAGCCTGAAGGCTCCCCGGCCAAGTCCTCGTTGGGCAAGCCTTCTAAGCCCACTAAATCGTCGGCTCCGAGTTCAGAGCCTCTGACCAGTGGTGCTACTTCTGCTTCGGCATCGGCTCCGGCTGGAGCCGACGCTTCAAACACGCAGTCGGCTCTGATAGTTTCGTCAGAACTGACTTTAACTCGTAAGCGCTCCAGGTCCCCCTCTTTGGAGTCGGTCCATTCGGCTCCGAGATTTCCTTTGCTTTCGGAGCGCAGTCACTGGTCCCATTCCTCTCGGTCTTCCAGGCTTTCGGACCATGACCTCGAGAGGATGGTTAGCAGACTCAAGTCGCAGGCACTGGCCCAGATGCTTCATAGCCCTTCTCAACAGACAGTGGCTATCCCCATTCCATCCTCGATTCCTCCTCCGACTCTGCCCCTGAGTTCAGAGCCGGAGTTTGTGGGAGCCGGGACCGTTGACATGTCGGAGCCGATACCACCCCTTTCGGCTCCGTCGGCTCCGATTTCTTCTATGGTGCCATCCTTGGAGGGATCCGGACGCCGTGACTCCCTCGTCGGTTCCGAGGGGGCGAGTGGCATCGGACCCTTGTCCAACCCCATTCTCCCTCTCGGAACCTCGGCGCAGGTGAGTTCGGCTCCGACATCGGCCTCGGAGCCATCCCTCTCGGTGCCGGGAGCGGTCCTTATCTCTTCGGAGCGGGGACCTTCTTCCCTGCCTGATAGGGGTGCTTTCGAGGTCATGAGGAGTGTGCTGGCCCCTGTGCCTGCTCCTCGGTCGGTCCCTCAGCTCCTCCCACTGTAGTGCCTGCTACGGTCTCTACTCATCCTCTCGACACTGACCGTAGAGATCCTACACCTCAGGGGCCCCCATTGGGAGCATCCTCCTCTTCCGAGGCCTCCCCTGATCCATCAGGGGAGCCCCCTCAGAAGAGGAAATGTAAGAGGAAGAATCTGGACTCCCCTGAGTCTGTCACATCTAATACCGACTTGGATGAGTCGGAAGGGTCCCCACGATCCCCCTCTGAGGATGTCTCCTTCTCTGACATCCTTGAGATCCTCAAACAGAGGGGGAACTGGTCTACCCTCAATCCTTCTGAGGATGAGTCAGTCCACCTAGAGGCGTTTGTTTCTCGCCCTTCCACCTCATGGGTGTCTCCGCCCTTTGACCCCCTTAAGGAAGTGGTGGCCAGGAAGGCATGGATGGCCCCTGTCTTGATGGAACCTACCCCGCGGAGGTCTTCAAAATTTATCACAGCCCCTTCTGATAAACAGTTTTTGACCAAGGGTGTCCCTGTTGATGCCCTGTTGGTGGCAGCAGCCACTAAGAAGTAACTGGCTGATCCTTCAGTACCTATCCATTCTCCTAATAAGGAATCTAGGACCATGGATAGGTATGGCAAGCGGATGTTTTCTTCGGCGACCTTTACCATGCGGTCGCTGAATTACTTATGTCATTTCACCCGTCTTCAAAGAGACTTGCTCAAAGAAATGGGTGATACTCTACAGGATCGAACAGCTGCAGGGTCTCAGGACAAAATCAACTCCCAGCTGGCAACCCTAAATTCGATTGTTAACTCCTCCATGCGGCTTATTTCTTATGCGGCCGATGGGGCGAGTAGGGCTGCAGGCACAGGTGTGGCCTTAAGACGACACGCCTGGATGCGGCTTTGTAACTTTGCTGACCCCTTTAAGGTGTCCTTCACCAACTCTCTCTTTGATGGTTCGGCGTTGTTTGGACCTCAGGTGAAGGATACTTTGACCAGATGCGAACAAGACGGCAAGACTCTCTCTGCCGTGGGAGTCCATTTTTCCACCCCATCCAGACCATACCCCAAAGGTCAGAAGGGTGGAAAAATGTGGTTCCACAAACCACAGGGAGTCGCGCCAGACGCATGAGGTGAGTTCCCTTCTAGAGGCAGGGGGGGGGACAATAACAGATGCTGCCCCAGGGGCAGAGGGGGTCAGCAGAATTAGGGTAGCAGAGAAGCTGTCTCTGGCCAACCCTTCCATCATCCCTGAGAAGCTGCCCGACTGTCCACCTTTGGAGGCAGTCGGGGGAAGATTATCACTGTACCCAAAAGCCTGGCTTTCCCTTACCGAAGACACATGGGTACGGTCGATCATATCCGAGGGTTACAAGATTCCCTTTGTCCACACCCCAAAACAGCCAAACAGGCCCCTTCCAGATGTTCCACCCGGTCTAAGGGAACAAGCAGTATTAGAAATCTCAAAACTGCTAAGAAAAAGGGCCATCCAACCAGTCCCAGCAGACCAGCAAGGATCCGGAATCTACTCCAAGTTCTTTTTGGTACCAAAAAAGACACGGGACTGGAGACCAATTTTGGATCTCAGCAGACTGAACAAGTCTGTTCAAAGAACAAAGTTTCGGATGGTCACGCTACAGTCCATTCTACCCTTTTTGGGTCAGGACCATTGGATGTGCTCTATAGACCTTCAGGATGCGTACTACTACATCAAAATGCACAGGCGCTCCAGGAGGTTTCTCTGCTTCCGGCTGGGAGCCAGTCACTACCAATTCAGGGCCCTGCCCTTTGGTCTCACTACAGCCCCCCGAGTGTTCACCAAATGCATGGCAGTGGTTACGGCTCATCTGAGGCGCCAAGGATTCCAGGTGTTTCCATATCTAGATGACTGGCTCCTTACCGCCACCACCAGGCATCAACTTATTCAATCCAGAGATTACACCATTCAGATTTGTGAAGAGCTAGGTATCTCCATAAACTTCGAAAAGTCTGCTTTGTCGCCTTGTCAGTCTATTAACTTCACAGGCGCCATATTAGACACAGTCGAACTCTCTGCAAAACTGACGGCACAGAGAGTCTCAGATATTCGCGAACATGTTCATATCCTTCTTCAGAACAACAAAATCCAGGCCAAGTTTGTACTGAAGACTCTAGGTCTCATGGCGGCTGCCATTACGTTACTTCCCTTAGCTCGCTTCCACATGCGACTCCTGCAGTGGAGTGTTCTCCCCCCCCCCCCGGTTGCTACAGTGACAACGGATGCCTCCCTGATTGGGTGGGGGGCAGGGCATTTTCAGGGCAGGATGGTCCAGGGCACTTGGCAACCTTTCGAGTGCCACCTGCACATCAATGTCCTAGAGATGAGAGCAGTTCTTTTAGCGTTGCAAGCCCTTCAGGACTCTCTTCCCATTGGGACGATTGCAGTTCAGACGGACAATATGTCCGTAGTGTGGTACATCAACAAGCAGGGCAGAACCAAGTCCTATCCCTTATGTCGAGAAGCACTCAGACTCTGGCAGTGGGCGATCTCCTCTCAGCGGTTTCTGATAGCAATGCATATCCCCGGGAAGTCCAACGTCATAGCGGACAGGCTGAGCAGAGCCATTCTCATGCCGCACGAGTGGTCTCTCAAGCAGTCAGTAGTGGAAAACATTTTCAGAAAATGGGGTCAGCCTTGCTGCGATCTTTTCGCTACACCCCAGAACAGCAAATGCCACAAATTTTTCACACTCTTCCCGGCCACCCCCCCCAGAGACGCTGTAGTCCACGATTGGCCCCGGGGTCTCCTGTACTCCTTTCCCCCTTTTCCATTAATCACTCAGTTGATTCAGAAAGCTACCGCCTTGAGATCCACAATGATCCTCATTGCTCCGTACTGGCCTCGACAAATATGGTTTCCGTTCCTGCATCGTTACCTCTTGGAGCAGCCCTGGCATCTGGACCCAGTTCCAGATCTCTTGACCCATCAGTCGGGCAAGCTGCACCAATCCCTCCCCTCTCTCAACCTCACAGCTTGGTTGCTCCACTTCCAACCTTAGCCAGGCTTCCCTTTATCTCCCATTCGGTGCGGGACATCATTTTAGCTTCTCACAAATCTTCTACAAGGAGGATTTATGCCAGCAAATGGAAACGTTTTTCCTTCTGGGCAAAATCTAGGAACATAGACCCATTCGTGGCTCCTATCCAATCGGTCTTAGATTTTTTGGCCGAACTCTTTCATTCAGGATCTTCTTCCTCCACTATCAGAGTCCAGTTAGCGGCCATTTCAAATTTTCATGTTGGCTTGTCAGACCATTATGTCTCATAAACTTTGCAAAGCATTCCTTAAAGGCATCTTTTTATTTAAGCCGCCGGTTAGACATCTCCCACCACAGTGGGATTTGAATCTAGTTTTAACCTCCTTGATTCTCCCTCCTTTTGAACCTGCGGCTTCCTGTTCCTTGAAGTTACTCTCATGGAAAACTTTGTTTCTAGTGGCCATAACCTCTGCAAGGAGAGTCTCAGAACTTCACGCCCTTTGCGTTCGTCCTCCTTATCTGGTTTTCCATAAAGATAGAGTGTCCCTCAGAACTAACCCCTCCTTTTTACCCAAGATATCTTCTGAGGCAAATCTAAACCAGACTATCGATCTCCCAGTTTTCTTCCCTAATTACTCCAACAGAGCGGAACAAAAGTTGCATTTCTTGGATGTTCATCGCCAACTCCGTTACTACCTGGATAGAACCAAGCAAATTAGGAAATCTGAGCAGCTCTTCCTAGCTTATGCTGAAGGGAAGACTGGCCTTCCAGTTTCCAAAGTAAACCTTTCTAGATGGTTGGCCTCTGTCATCACTTTCATCTATGAACTGAGGTGTCAAAAGCTTCCTTCAAGACCTAGAGCCCATTCAACTAGAGCCTTAGCTACGTCTATAGCCTTTCAGGATAGGTTGCCTTTAGATTCAATTTGTGCGGCAGCCACATGGGCCTCTCCCCATACCTTTATTTCTCATTACAAATTGGACATGGCCTCCAGAAGCCAAGCTAACTTTGGTTCCACCGTCCTCAAGAGTCTGTTCCGATGAGCCACCCAGGGTTGAGGTGCTAGGGATGCGGTCCCATCCAGCAAGAATGAAGGCGAGATTGACAACTTAACATTGAGAAGTCATGTACCTACCATAACGTTCCTTGTTAGTTGTCTTCTTCTCGCCTTCTTTCTTGCGTCCCGCCCTCCAACCCCCTAGCCTGGACAGACCGATAGGATCCTACAGAGCCTTCCCTTTTTGCCCATTATGGTCTCCAGTGGTTATCCTATTCTTGGGATGGCTATCTATATGGGTATGCCTTTCTCTCCTTTGTTCTGGGGGCAGAACTGCTATAGTGTTAGCTATCAAACGAGATCTGGGTAGTTAGCGCCTAGCATTGTGGGATACAGGGTTACCTTGAGCCGATAAAAATAGCTCTCGAGCTTTGGTATAAGCTGAGTCGGAGCCGAGGATCAGCTCCGAACCCATCCAGCAAGAAAGAAGGCGAGAAGAAGACAACTAACATGGAACGTTATGGTAGGTACATAACTTCTCATTGACTACTTTCTTGTTTGTATTTATCTGTGAAGCCATTTACATTTAAAGACATTGAAGAAAGCATCATTGTATTAAGAAGTTATTATTCCCACTTTTTATTTATAACACATTTTTTGTTAACTGTCTAGTTCCAGCTTTTGTGTTACGTACATACCCTGTTTGGCAGGTTGAACTTTTATACAGTTGTTTGTCATATCCATTTCAGCTTTTGTCACATCTTATAAAACTTTTTATTTTATTGAAGGCCCTCAAACAAACCCCCCCCAATACCCCCCCAAAAATATTAACTTAATACTAACACAGAAAACGATGTACACCTTTAAATATTGAAGTTTTAGCCTCCTATTAGGAACAAGTCCCAAACTGACAGCCACACTCAGACTTGAGTTAACCTAAAAGAAAAGTCATCCTCACTAAGATGCATGGTGCAGCCTGTGCTTCTACTAAAAGCTAATTGGTTTTGTCTTGTCTTTATAGCTCTCCCAGCTGGGAAAACCCCTGAATGTTTTCAGAGAACATTAACTACCTTGCGAAAATGCCTGAATGCTTTCTGAGAACATTATCTCTTAGACAAGGTATCTTTTTTTCTCAGCCAACCACTCTCCACCAGACTGTAGTTAGTTTCCTTTTTTATCAGATTGTCTCCATGGAGACATGAGAACCAAGCAACCAGTTTCTCATTATCATCTTGTTTCCATGGAAACATAGAGACCAGCTGTAGAACTGTTAATGAGCTTACATGTATTTAGTAGGAAAAAAGCAATCAATGTTCTTTTTCATTTACTAGCTCTCTCTCAAAACTTGTTAATAAATCAATCCAAGGTCTTTAATGCAGTAATTTCCCCATACAAGAATGAGAAAAAGCACATTGATCTCTCTCTCTCTCTCTCATTTTTTTTAATCAGGCTTTTTTATGCATTGCATTGCCTACTTTTCTTAAAACTGAACAAGAGAGAGAGAGAGAGAAGGGAGAAAGAAAAGGGGAAAAAACACCAGCACCTGTTTACAATCCCCATTACACTTAAAAATAACTGAAAAGGTTTACTTTATAGCATGTAAAGAAAACCACATGCTGCAAACTTGGTACTATTTAAGGGGGCAAACTTGGTACTATTTAAGGGGGGAAACTTATACTCTCCCTCCACAAAGCACTTTTCTGAACGTTAATGACATGGAGTAGGGCATATGCTTTAGAGTCCCCCACAAGTCTAACAAACTCTGAAAAAGTTCAATATTTCCAGATTTTCTTGTTCTCTCATATTTCACAAATACAATTATTGCACTGTAATCCCATATTAAGTTAGTTGTGGTTTTTTTTTTTTTTTTTACTGTTCATCTCCAAAATCTTGTTACTGTTTCATTTCCAACATACTCTCGATTCCTCTTGTCATCTCCCATGCTCCCTTCCTTTTCTCCAACATTTTCCATTGAAACAATGGAAAAGATTTCACGGGTACAGTCTCTCTGTTGTTTTTATTACCAGTAGAATAGGAAGCAGAATGTCCATCTGTTTCACAGCTCACTTTTTATTGGACAAACTTTTGTATTTCCTCCTTAGCATGTACCTCATCAAAAAATGATTTTGTCCCTCCAGGGAAGATTACCCTGAAGACAGCTGGGTACAGCAGTTTGAATCTCACACCTGCATCTCGACATTACCTGAATAATGGAATACATTTTTTCCTCTTCTGTATGGTGTGCAATGAGTAATCATTCTCCACAAACACTGTTTCCCACTTTTAGTACTTTTTCCTTCTGCCACAATTTTGTCATAATCAACTCCTCCTGCTGGTAGGATTACATCTTTACTATTAAAGGTTTAGGTTACTTTCTTATAGCCAGGTTTGGAGCATACACACAGTGTGCCCTTTCAACAAACAACTGTTGCAGACTACCAGTCCAGTTGCTTGTTTGTGCTTTCATAAAATTAATGCAGTCTGTTCCTTCCAGCTTCTATGGTATAGCTGAAAATCTCAGGTTTTCCCTACATGCTCTGTCCTCTAATTCTATTATTTTTAAAACATTTCTTCCTGAGCAGTCTTATATTCAGCCATCCTTTACTTTATTTCGACCTCTGATTTTGGTAGGTTTATCATCTCATCTGAATATCTGTTTAAAGCTTCTTCCATTTTTTTTCCAGCCTTTTGTTGCTTGTTTTGATATACTCCATCAATATTTTGTTTATTTTAACCAGGTCTGTATGCAGTTGCCTTATATCTTCCTGTAGGTTCCTAAAAGTCCCGTCTGAAGGTTGCATTGCTTTTTGCTGAACAGCTGCAGAACTCTCCCTAGTCAGCGTTTCTTCCTCACTTTTTGTAGCTGATTTTTCCAGGTTTTCTGTATTTCTTTATTCCTGGCAGTGCACTTACTAGTTAGTGAAATTTATCCATAAACACAAATCTGCTGAGTTTGTTTTCATACTGGGAGAGGTAGAAACGAGCTGTTACTCAATATGCAGTCATCTTTTAAGTCTGGTTTGACTATTTTTCTTTTACTTGGTTTTTAGTTCTATTTAATATAAATTGCAATCATAAGTTGTATAATGAGAATATCTACCTGTTCTGGACCATTTTGTCAGTGCTAAGGAAACGTATCACTAAGCTTTGGAGATCTATTTCACCGCCATCCTTTGAAGAATTTTTATCGTCCTTAAAACAAGTAGCCTTAAGTGAGACTAAGAGAAAGTAGGTTATTACTTAAGGTGCTTGTCAAAAATCTTTTGACAAAAGTATTATCTCTAATTGACTTATTTCAGTAGAGCTCTGACTCCTGAATTTGTTTCTCAGAATATTTGTTAATGTATTACTGCTTGATATACTGAAAGTTGCTCTCTGGAGTACTACAGTTTGTTTTCATTAATATCTCATAGGCACATTGTATATATTGTATATAGTTTTTTCCTTGGAGAAAAGACTATTTTCTTTTCTTTACAATTGTATTGTTGCTATTTACAACTGTATTAAATGTACTTCAGTTTATATGTTAACATTTTCTTAGAGTTACCCAGTTAGACTGACTGGATTAGAAAACGTTTGGTCTCTAGTGAAGATTTTTTAAGTCTCCAAAATCAAAGGGCCTCCAACCCATTTTATATTGGAGCTGGTTAAGCCTCTGTGTCAAAAAGAAAAAAATTCATACATTCATGGTACACTAAATATATACAGAAAGGAAGCTGGAGGTACTCAATTGTTCCTCAGGATACTTAACTCGACATCAAAATCAAGAAGCCACCCAGAAGTTACACCAGCTTATGGTTCACATCCAATCACTGTCTGTTACAATCCCTGCCCTTTATTATTACTGAAATCCCATGGATGTTCACCAAGTGCACTGTGGCAGTCAACAGCTCACCTCATGTTGAAGGGGTGTTACAGTAATTAGATGTTTGGCTCCTCCCCGCCAGAAATATATGAAGATGAAACAAAGGCTGTAGTGGTAAGCTATGCACCCACACAAGCAATACCTATATTTATGGGGATATAATAAGAAGAAATGTTTTTGAATGAAAATGTATTCTGTTATGACAGCTAAGGATGTGTGGGAAGAGACTAAAGAAAACATGTCCTTTTCATTCTTCCTCAACACATGGGTTCAGGTCTGATCCTCAGATCCAACTCTGCCACATACTCCAGCCTTCGGATCCAACTCAAGCTCCTCTCTGTACCAATACTGCCCTAGTCCATCCACATTACCTCAGATGTTGTTTGCCACAATCATGCCTAGACAACAGGTTCCTCTCTCGAGCAAAAATTTACTGGTTATTGTGAGTTATTTCTCTGCTCACATACAGCTCAGCAAGCTCCTGCTTGGTGCCCTACAGAGTTCTACAGCAGCAGAGAGACAAAAGAGAGACTTTGGAGTGATTAAGTATCATTTTTCTGCATTTTCTTGCTGCCTTTAGCTAATTCCACCTAAAACACCGATTTTTCTAGAGTTTCTGTGATTTAAAAAGCTTGTTTCAGCTACATATTGTACTTATTTTACTGCCTGCACTTTATCAAAGTCGTTTTTGTGTTTAAATTACCTGTTTAACTGTTGTAGGCTACACACACAAGTGCATTTAAAGTGTTTTTTTGATTGTATCTGCTTTATTTTCTGAAGAAAACAAAAAAAATACTTGTTTTCCCGCCTTTCTAAGCTAGTATAGTCCAGTTTTCAGGCTAGTGCTGAATTCAGGGCTGTGTTACAGGTTTCTGTGTTTGCCCATACCTTTCTTGGATAGAAGAAAGTTTCTCTGCTCACTGTGAGAGAGGGAGCTTTGAGCAGCCTATCTGTCCCTGGAGGAGTGGTTTCAGCTCAGAAATTAGTAGTTTATTGGCCATTTTGGGTTAATTTCTATCGCTTTAATTTCCCTGCTATAAAACCCGCATTTGCAAGGTTTTGCGCGCCGGACAGTGCCGGTTAGCTAGGGTATAACTATTCCTGGCTCCACAAAGTGCACTCTTCAATTTTTCCCTTGGAACTTGACAAACTTTCAACTTAAGCACTCATACCATTCACTTTTCATCCCAGCACTTGCTCAAAACTCATAGCAAGCACTAATAAACCTTAGCACTAGACCCCCCCCCTATACTGTAGAGAAGGGCAAGGCTTCTCTGTTCGACCTTACCTACCAATCAGTAAAACAGTTCACTGTACCTATCCAGGCATGTCCTCTCTAGTCGACCTTACCTGCCAATCAGTAAAACAGTTTGCCCTTTGGACATGCCTGGATAGGTACAGTAGTTTGAGGTGTACTCTCCATCCAGCTGGTGGATCTGGGCATTTTGAGGCAACGTTACAATTGCCTCATGTACACAGACAACCCTCTCCTCCTTCCACCAAACACTAATGCATGTGAGAGATGCAATTATACAGCCAAACTAGAGGCTAAGCTCTCTCAACCCAAGACTGGACCAAGCAGTCAAGAGGAGAAGGGAATTACTTGCATCAGACCACCAATCTCAAATACATGAAAACATACTCAGAGGCTCTAAATAAAAATTTGCAAAAGCAACAGAGACCTCCAAAGCAGACATCCAAGCAACCTCCACCCCCCAACACAAACCATGAACCATATACTTCACAAAACAAGTGTGCCACACAATCACAGCCCTTAAGGCAAAATAACATACCCAACACACTAATAATAGGTGACTGTATAGTCAGGCACACTGACGTCCCACTCACTAGGCTGAACAAGGAAAAGGTTACTGTTAGCTGCCTGTCGGGTGCCAGGATCCACCACATAACATATGCACTCAGGTCACTCCAGAACAAGTACAAATATGACTCTTTCTATCATTGTCCATGTTGGTGTGAATGACCAGAGCCGTACCTCCCTGGACTACATGAAAAGAGACATGGAGGAGCTCTCTGATCACGTAGCCCAGACCGGTATGACCCTGACCCTGAGTAGCATCCTGCCCTCACCAAGAATGATACCACTGTATAGAGAAAAAAATATCACTTTCAACAACTGGCTAAGCTTCTGGTGTCATTCAAAGGGGATCCAGTGTCTGTCAGCCTGGGATGACATGCTCGACAAGCTACTCTGCTTCGCTAGAGATGGCTTGCACCTGTCACCCTTAGGCATTCAAATACTGGCCAAGGCACTTGTCACCCCCCATAGTGCCTTTTTTAGGCAAAGCTCAAAAGTCAAACCCACCTCCGTAAATAGCACAAGTAACAAAAAAACTGAGGGTAATGCTACTCAGTGCCAGAAGTCTAAACCCCAAAATGCACACACTCAAGGTACTCCTCAGTATGGAGAAAATCGATATATGTGCAGTAACAGAAACCTGGTTTAAGGCTCCAGAGAGCACCCCAGCACTACCAGGCTACAACTCGTACCATACATTTCAGCCACAAAACCCAGACCGAAATACAAAAGGCGGGGGGAGTACCCATATTCATCAAGGATACCCACACCTCCAGATTAGTGGCACAGCACGATGCTTCAGAGATCATCCACGTGCAACTAAAAATGGGAAAAACTGCTATTCAGATTATAGCTTGCTACAGATCACCCACCATGTCCCAGGACCCCCACTTCGCATTCTTGGAAATACTGGGAAACATAAAGGTCCTACCAAAAACCCTGATATTGAGTGATTTTAATTACTCAAATATTAACTGGGAGAACTACTCGAGTACAAACTCCCTTGCTCAACATTTCCTAGAATTTATAAACTCAAGCACCCTGGATCAACTGGTCAACACCCCCACCAGAGGTGACAACATATTGGACCTGGTCATCACCAACATGGGTGACCGGTGTTCCACACCGGAGGTCAACCCCATGCTGGTTAGATCTGACCATAAACTAATCACTCTGGATATCCACATTCTGCCACCACCCCCGATAAAAGAAACCACCGTGAAAAACTTTTCAAAAGCAAACTTCACGTTACTTAAGACCGAAGTGAGAAGTTTCAAAGCCCCTATGCTAAAGGATAATGATGTCCAAGCTGCACAATCCTTTACTAATGCACTCTACGGGCACCTACAAGAATGCTTGGATCGTGCTATCCCAAGCAAAACCAAGACTCACTCCTCCAAGGAAAGGAAACCAGTCTGGTGGACCCCTGCCATAAACAAACTATACAAAAGAAGGAGGAAACTAGTACAGAAAAGAGTAAAATCCCAAGAAGGGAAGACGTCCCTGATCAGTATCCACAAGAAACTACATTCCCTCATAAAATCATCCAAGGCTAGCTTCGAAAGAAAAATTGCCATGGACCTCAAAGATAACCACATGGCATTCTTTTAGCTATGTCAAGAATCTAAGTGGCAATTCTCAGATCTGCTCAGAGTTAGTGCAGAATGGCACAAAATACACTGAACCGACCGATATAGCCAACATCCTGGCAGACAGGCTCAGTGCAGACTTCACCCCACTCTCACCCCCAAAAGGGCCCATAACTATACCAAAAGAATGTAGTGCCCCTAAAATCACAGACACTCTGGTTCAAACAGCCCTCTCCAAAGCCAAAAACACAGCATCAATGGGACCAGACGGTGTCCCAGGCTGCGTCCTACATGAGCTCAAAGATGAGCTAACCCATCACCTAAACACACTGTTTAAACTCAGCCTCTTCACAGGCTACATGCCCACAGAGTGGCGCACAGCAACAGTTATTCCACGCCACAAAGGTGGAGCCACAACGGGCCCAAGAAACTATCGCCCTATAAGCCTGACTAGCTTGGTCTGCAAAGCTATGGAGCGCATCATCATGGATCTCATTGGAGGTTTCCAATGTCTCTGTTAAACACTGGACCCTACCCAGTTCAGCTTTGTTAAGGGCAGATCATGTCTCCTAAGCCTGGTGGACTTCTTGACACAGTTACCAAGGCTATAAACAAGGGAAAGATGGTCCACACAGCCTACCTAGACCTCGTAAAGGCCTTCAACACCATTCCCCACTCAGGTATTATAGACAAGCTCACCAGCTTGAACATAAACCCCTATGTCACGAGATGGGTTGCCAACTGGCAGACGGACAGAACCCACATGGTAAGAGTTGCGGGAGCTAGGTCTGACTCTAAACTGGTTACAAGTGGCATTCCCCAGGGCTCAGTCCTAGGACCCCTCCTGTTCAGCATATACTTCTCAGAGGTACAGGCAAGCACAGGAGGACTATGGCTGACCAAGTTCGCAGACGACTGCAAACTAGGGGCTATAATTGACTCTCCGGCTGACACAGACATCCTCCAAAAGGGTCTCAATGAGACAGATAACTGGTGTCAAAACCATGGCCTCAAGCTAAATGCCAAAAAGTGCGTAGTCATCCCCTTTAGAAAAAAACAAAGTACCCACAAACTACCAAATAGGTGATAGCCCCCTAAATACAGAAGACGTAATAAGGGATCTGGGGACCCAAATAGATAGTAACCTCTCCTTTGATAATCACATTGCCAAAGTAGTTAGAAAATCCTTCTATGTGGCCCACCTAATCAAAAAAGGGTTTGCATCCAGATCGAAAGAGGTCACTGGGCCCCTCTACGCATCACTCATCAGACCCATCATAGAGTACAATGCCCCATTTGGGATGTACCTTACAAGACACCTGCAACAACTGGAAAGACCACAGAAGTACCTCACCAAGAGGATCACTGGCCTCAAGCAGATGCCCTATGCAGCTTGACTGAAGAAACTCCTGCTCTGAGAAGTACTCTGTTGCATACCGCCTACTCAGAGGTGATCTCTGTCTGACATACAAGGCCATGTCCAACCCAGAATTGATGGACATGCTCCACCTTAAGAAAACCATATCCCCTCGAGTCACACGCTCCAGGGATCGAAACCTCACCACAACAATAAATAGGACGTGCTGGAGGGGATAGATTCCTGTCCCAGAGACTTCCCATGCTCTGGAACAAGATTCCAATCTACATTAGGCAGAGCTCCTCACTAACCCTCTTCAAGAGAAACCTTGACGAGTGGATGGGAAATTAAGTTTACCCCAGGGATCACTTCAATGGCTCTGCTGGACAGAGGCACAAGGAACTAATCTACAGGAGCGGCGAAAGCCGACACATTCCGGCTAGGCTTATAAATGCCTTTGGGCAGATAGCCTAGTAACCTACCTATGAACCTATTCTCTACTTGATCTCTGCTCTTCCTCACTCTTAGCTTTTCTGCAGGACATTAGAATTTTCTGCTACCATTGCTGGATAGTACTCCTTCATACCATAGCCGGTATAACTTTTACCCTTTAATCAGGGTATTCCTTTTACATTAACATTGTTGGTAATTCCTCACTTTTTTTCTCAAAAAAATTAAAAAAAAAAAAATATATATATATATATATATATATATATATATATATATATATATATATATATATATATATATATATCGTGTGTGTATATATGTGTGTGTGTACAAAAATAATCACACACACGTTTTTGTCTTTTTACAGTGCATTTTTTCCTGTACTTTGTATTGTGCTGTTTACCGTGCTGGTTGGTTGTTGTGCTGCCTGGTACTGACAGGTATGTTGGATAAACTGACAGGTTTCAAGAAATGCACTTCTTGTGGGCATAAATTTCCAAATTCAAATGCCCACAAGGAGTGTGTTTCTGCCTTAGAGACGGCCACTTGGGTACAGTTGCCCTGTATGTTCTACTTTAACCCAAGGGCATGGCTGACTGATGCAACAGGTTGCTCATGGAAGGTCATCTATCTGCTACTTCCACTGCATCTTCTGGGGCTCAACCCCCCCCCCCCCCACTAAAGCTGCCTGCTCCATTGGAGCACAGAAAAAGTTCCCTGCCAATGTCCCCTAGGACTTTGTTGGAGCCACCTAGGAAAAGTAGAAAAATCTTGGATTCAACATTGTTGGATCCAAAATCCTCTGATCCAGAATCTTCACACCTGATAATTACATGAACCAGTCCAATAGCACCTTTGTCGGATCCCAGATCCTTCGATCCGAGGCCTGACATCTCTCAAAGAAGTCACACGTCAGAGTGTCATTAAGCCAATTTCTCCTATTCTGCGCTCTCCTTTCTTACAAATGCCTAAAACACTCAAGACCACAACCCACTACATCCTCCAGATCCCTCAGAAATGTATCAGAAGTGGATGTGGCGAGGATGATGCGAAAGTTTCTCAGAGCTCAGATTCAGGTAAGGGGTCATACTGGCTCCATTCTGTGTAGGATCCGTAAGCCTTCCTACAATGTTCCACAGTATTATCTTTCCTCCTCCAATCCATCCACCTCTTTTAGGAGTCCCAGGATCCAAAATTCCTGAGAGGTCCAGACTTGGATCTGAATTCTCTTCTTTGACTCTGATGGTATCCTTAACCAGTTCTGCTCAGAATCCCTCTGATCAGAACAGGTCCTGGAGCTGAAGTGTTGGCATCAGATCCATGGGGCTAGGATAGACTCCGATGTTGTTGGATTCATCCCTGCCCATCAAAGCCTCGACCCTGGACAGTTGAGGTCCGGTTCCATCATCAAGGCATGCATCCGAGAGAGGTCGTGATCTGCCTGTGCTGGGAGCTTCAGGTCCATCTGCTGTCAAGATCATGGAAAGGGATTTTTCTCTTTCTCTCTCTCTAGGGAACCCACCTCATCACTCTTCGGATCCAGACCTCATTCCCTTGTCTGCTCTAAGCACTGAGGTTGATTAGGTCTACTCCATAGAGACAGCCAGCTATATGAAGTTTCCAAGCAGTTCCTGTAGAGGAACTCCTCCTCTCTTCTGATACCTCCCCTGAACATCCCACAAAGGTCATCCATCAGAAGAGAACATGCAAGAGAAGGCACATAGACTCCCTGCTGGAGTCTGTCATGGAACATACAGATTTTGATGAAGAAGGGTCCTCCAGATTACCACCATATGATACTTCCTTCAGAGACATTTTAGAGATTCTCAAACAAAAATGTGGTTGGTTTTCTGAAATCCCCTCTCTAGGTTTTGCTTCTGGCCCATCTGTGTCTTTGGTTATCCCCCCCCCCCCCCCCAAGTCAGATGAACTCATTCACTTAGTTTCCCACCTGGCTTGGAAAGAACAGATACCATTGAAACTATCCACAAGAGACCTGGTAAATTTTTAGCCCTTCTCAAAGACAGACCATACTGGAGCACAAGTGTCCTGGTAGATGCCGTTGTGGTGGCGGCAGCCAATAATAAGAACTAGGAAGACAGACCTCTTCTTTCCATCTGCCAAACAGGGAATCTAGGGAGCTGGACTGATTCAGAAGGTGAGTCTTTGCCTCAGCAGCCTTTGCCCCGAGGTCTCTTAATTACCTGGTACACTTCAAAAGGCTTCAGAGAGATTTGACCGAGGAACTTTCAAATACTCTCTTGTAGTCCATGTCTTCAGAGGATTTCAAAAGGATGTTCTCTCAACTGGCCACTCTATTGCCTGATGTTCATCGTGTTTCACTGTTGCAGTCATTACACTTGGGTTATCCTGCTGGCAGGCTACCTGCAGTCGGCCCGAATTCCAAAGTCCTGGTCCGGCGTCGGTTGCTGTCGCCTTTTCCCTGACGTCAGTGTGCCAGGGGTATAAAAGATGCAGCCGACGCCATTTTCTTCAGTCTTTCTTGTCGCACGGTGCCAGAAGCAAAAGCAGTTCGCAAGTGCCGGTCGGCCGACTCCTGAGATTTTCAAATCGAATTTCAGATCCAAAGTCTTCAATAAAGCTAAGTACCCCATTGGGGAAACTTTTTTCTTGCTCCAGACCGATGTCAGAAAAAGTTAGCAATTGTATTTCTTCTGGGAAGCAAATACCTCATAAGGATTTTCATCCTTGCTGTATTCCTTGCCTAGGCCCAGACCACGACATTGCTAGCTGTCGGTTTTGTGCTATATTTAACCAACGCACTATTAAACGTTGGTATGATTTTTGCCTTCCATTACTTTGGCCGAAGATTTAATTATATAATGCCGTCGGAACAGCTAACAAGCGGAGTTTATAAAAAAACGCAAGGAAAAGGACAGGTATCCGAGGTCCAAAACCGACGACGAGGCCTCTGCTAGGCCAGTCATCGGTTCTCAGTGAGGCACTTTCGCAGCCCCTAATGCCCGCTACCTCAGAGCCACAGGGCGCTTCTGACTCCCACGTGGAGCTGACTAGGTCTCTGGATACTCAAGGTATTGGACACTCGGAAACTATTCCCTCAGATGGGTCTGGAGCCGCTGAGCAGGCATCTGCTTCTGAGGGTGTTTTCAGACCTACACAGTTATATGTCAGGCAAACCTCAGCTTCAAAGGCAAAGACTAAAACAGCTCTAAAGACAAAGAAACAAGTACAGCATTCTCCTGGACAGACTTCCATGCCTAAGAAACAGATGCTTAAAATGGCCGAAGACCTAATTACTTTGATCTGGGGTTCCCATCCCCCTCCTGATAAGAGGCCTAGGCAAGAGACAGAATATGACTCTTCTGATCAGGTTTCCATTTCCTCTGACTCCTCCTCTGAACAGGGATACTCTCTTCCTCCCTATGAGGATTCTGATGCTGAAGAATCTATTCCTTCAGCCTCTCCTCCTGAGGATTATTCTTTTGGGGAAACCCTGCATACCACGAGGGAGCATTTTCACTGGGAGAGCCAAGATTACTCAGAATCTAAGAAAAGGTTCAGAGACTTTCTTTTACTACCTCAGCACAGACCTCTTGCTATTCCACCTGTTCTAGACATTGTAGATGATGTATTTTCAGAGTCCGGCCTGTCTCCTGACTCTTTACCCCCTGCACCTGTTAAGCCAGACAGATACTACAGGGTTCCAGATTCTCATAAATTTTTATATAAAAACCCTGCTGCTGACCCAGAAACTATATCTCAGGGTCCCAAAGGGGTCAAGGCTTCCACTACAAAAAACCCTGTCCCCTCTGATAGGGATTCTAGGGCACTGGACAGGTGGGGGAAAAAAGTTTACACTTCTGCTTCCTTGGCTGTAAGGGCTTTAAATTGTCCGTTTCATATGCTTAAATATCAGCAATACTTAATGTCAGTGCTAAAACAGAAAATGATGACAAATTCTGAATGTTCTGATAACAAGGAAATGCAGGATTTATTGCATGCAGCTGAACAAGTGGGAAAGCATAATTTGCAATGTGGTTTTGATTCACTGGAGGCCTCTTGCAGCGCCACTGTCACGGGTTCTGTCATTAGAAGTCATGCTTGGTTAAAGGAACAAAATCTGCCTGATCATGTTAAAGCAAAATTACTGGATGCTTCATTACAGCATGATACTTTGTTTGGTGTTAAGGCAGAAGAGGTGTTGAAGAAAATGGAGGATAAAGCAAAATCTATGCAGACAGTTAAGGATTTCCTACAGGTACAGCCACCCAGATTTAGCAGGAACTGGCCTTCTAAGAATTGGTCCTTTCCAGTGTCAGACAGGCCACAAAGAGTCAGATACAGATGCCCTAGAGGCAGATCCCAGCCCCAAGGCTCATACAGGCCTAAGCAATGGGGTGCTTCTACCTCCAAAAGCGGAGAAGACAAATCACAGCCATACAGGAAACAGTCCCAATGACTTTCCTCTGCCAATGCCAAACACTCTTCTTTTGGCAGCACCCTTAGGGGGAAAACTAGCACTTTTTTCACAAAATTGGCACATGATCACCCAGGACAAATGGGTCTTGAATATAGTGTCTCAGGGCTACAGGTTCCACTTTCACACCCTTCCAAAGACAAAAGGTATGCCAGACCTGCCACACAATCAATGGGCAGAGGCACAAAAGCAAGTTTCATCCCTTATGGACATGAGGGCTATTCAACGAGTACCACAGCAAGAGCAGGGACAAGGATTTTACTCAAGACTTTTCTTGGTACCCAGAAAGGACAAAGCCTGGAGACCAATACTGGACCTGTCTATCTTAAACACTTTTCTGGATGTTCCAAAATTCAAAATGTTGAGACTGCAGCAGCTTCTGCCCATGCTGGGCAAGAGGGCTTGGCTTGTAACTTTGGAACTCAAAGAGGCATACCTGCATGTCCCAATAAGACAATCTTGCAGAAGATACCTCAGATTCATAGCTGTCTCAATGCACTACGAATTCTCTGCACTGCCCTTTGGCTTATCTACTACACCCAAAGTCTTCACAAAATGCCTGGCACCAGTAATTGCATTTTGCAGACAAAGAGGAATGCAAATATATCCCTACTTGGACGACTGCCTTATACAAGCAGAGAACAAGGACATTCTACTGAAGCATCTGGCATTTGTAAAAAGATTACTAATTTGCCAAGGGTACACAGTGAACGAAAAGAAATGAAAACTGGTACCCTCTCGAGATAATATTCCTGGGTGCAAGCTTAAATACAACTGTCCAGATGGCTTATCTCATGCCAGACAAACAAAGGCAACTGACTTCTTACTTCGAAATGATGGCAACAAAGACCCAGTTATCTGCAAGAAAAAATCTGCAGGCTTTGGGCTTCATGGCATCCTGCATTCTACTAATTCCATATGCAAGACTGCATATGAGGAAACTACAATGGTATCTAAAAAGTGTTTGAACTCAACATTGTCACAGCCTGGAAACATTAATTACTCTCATTCCCTGCCTGCAACAGGAGTTTCGATGGTGGGCACAGGCCTGTCACCACAACAAGGGACAGCCATTCACTTTACCCACAGCCAGGCAGACACTAACAACAGATGCATCAGATTATGCCTGGGGGGCACACATGGCAGGAAAATGTATTCAGGGCACATGGCCCGCAAGCCAAATGCATCTTCATATCAATCAAAAAGAGATGCTAGCTGTACAGAATGCCCTGACAGCCTTCAAGGATCTACTTCATCCAGGACATCTGCTGATAAAGACTGACAATACTACAGTCATGTGGTACATAAATAAGCAAGGAGGCACACATTCCTACCCCTCTGCAGACAAGCCATGACTTTGTGGAACACAGCATTGACTTATCAGGTACACCTGCAAGCACAATTCCTGCCAGGAAAGACAAATACTCTGGCAGACGAACTAAGCAGAAACCTCCTGGATCCTCACGAGTGGAAACTAGATCCACAAATCTTCAGCATGATAACAGGGAAATGGGGATGCTCAGACATAGATCTATTTGCCTCCCCTCACAACTGCCAGCTACAAAGATTCTGCACAAGGACTTATCACAAACAAGCATGGAAAGTGGACGCTCTATCATTCAGCTGGAAAGCCCTTACAGTATATGCTTTTCCTCCACTGCCTCTCCTTCCCAAGGTACTCCTAAAGGTCAGACAAGAGAAACCAAAAATTATCCTGATTGCCCCAGACTGGCCACGCCAGCACTGGTACCCAATCCTAAAGAGCTTGTCTCAAGGCCCAGCCTGGACATTACCTCAAATTCCTCATTTGCTGACCCAACAAAACAATCAGATCCTGCACAGCCAACTCAGAACCCTAAATCTGGCGGCATGGCGGATAATGTGACCATTCAGAACACACCTCTCTCTAAAGCAGTTATGGATGTTATTTTGGCGGCCAAGAGGCCCAGCACCAGAAAATTTTATGCAGAAAAATGGAAGAGATTCTGTACTTGGAACCAGGCACAAGGAATGAATACGCTTGTACCAAATATTCCTCAGATTTTACAATACCTAACTGAGATGCTGGACAAAGGCATATCCTTCTCATCAATTAAGATCCATGCCTCTGCCATTTCAGCTCATTACAATACGGACCCACATATTTTTTTCGCATCCACTGCTAAGGCAGTGTCTCAGAGGGGCCAAAAACATAAGACCTCCAAGGAGAGCTCCAGTACCTGCATGGGACCTCAATTTTGTCTTGGAAAAAAATCACTCTGCACCCTTTTGAGCCAGCCAATACAGCTGAGATGAAATACTTATCATGGAAAACAGCTCTGCTCCTAGCAATAACTTCAGCAAGAAGAGTCTCAGAGTTACAGGCACTAATGGCTGTGGAACCTTTTATTATTTTCCATCCGGACAGGGTTTCTCTAAGGACAAGCCCAACATTTATGCCTAAGGTAGTGTCCAGTGTGGCTCTTAACCAAACCATACATTTGCCTACCTTTTATCCAAACCCGCAGAATAAGGGGGAGAGACTTCTGCATTCTTTGGACATACACAGACATCTACGCTTTTACTTGGACAAAACTAAAGCTTTCAGAAAGACTGAGCAACTCTTAGTGGCATATGCTGCAGGATCGCAAGGAAAAGCTATTTCAAAGCAGACTATTTCAAAATGGATAGGCCACTGCATTCGTTTCTGCTATTCACAACATGGCAAATCAGCACCTAAGGGCATTAGGCCACACTCTACCAGAGCAGCAGCCACCTCGGCAGCCTTCCTCAGAGGAGTACCAACCAAAGGCATTTTGGAGGCTGCAACTTGGACTTCAGTGCACACTTTTACAAAGCACTACCACTTACCTCTTTACTCTAAATCCAGAGCCGGCTTTGCCACTGCAGTTCTGCAGGGCCTCATAGCCACTCCTAATTCTATTTACGCCCAGCCACCCAACCTCAGGTTTGGGATTCAACCCAAGTGTAATGACTGCAACAGTGAAACACGAACATAGTACAGTTGTGTACCTACCATAAATGTAGATGTTCGAGTGTATTCACTGTTGCAGTCCAGTTTACCCTCCCACCATCCCCCTTTCATTGCTGGGACTTATCTGTACTTCTCTATTCTATGCAACCTATGTGGTGTATTTGCTTATAGATGAAGGTAATGTGCATGCTTTTTTATAAGCAGAATTTTTTTAGCCTACCCTTTTGGGGGTACCTGACATTTGGGGCAAGAAAAACTGAAGAAAATGGCGTCTGCTGCATCTTTCATACCACTGGCACACTGATGTCAGGGAAGAGGCGACAGCAACCGACGCCAGACCAGGACTTTGGAATTCGGGCCGATTGCGGGTAGCCTGCCAGCAGGATAACCCAAGTGTAATGACTGCAACAGTGAATACACTCGAACATCTACATTTAAGTTAGGTACACAACTGTACTTTTTGAATACTTCAATGAGGTTGATTTTTAACACAGCTGTAGGCACCTCACAAGAGGCTGGTTCAGGCACTGCCCTAAGGAGACATGCCTGGATGCGGCTGTGCAACTTTGCAGAGCCCTATAAGATGTCCTTCATTAATGCCCCTTTCAATGGCACATCTTTCTTTGGGCCATCTTTAAAAGAGACGCTTATCCAGAGCGAACAAGAAGGAAAGCCTCTGTCTACCATGGGAATCAGGTTTTCTACCCCTCAGTGAATCTTCTCCAGAAACCAGAGATAGTAAGAAAGTATAATTCTGAAAATCTCAGGGACCTTTCTAAGATCCACATGGGGGCAACCCCTCCGGAGGCAGGGGACGAAGTTCAGTGGGACCCATTGTGCTAGAGGCAGTTGAGGCACGCAGAACCAGGGTTTCTGGGATCCCTTTCTGGACAGATCGTCCAGCATTCTGAAGTGCTATTCAGCTGTCCAACTTAGGAGGCAGTCAGATGATTATCCCTGCACCTAGACACCCGGGCAAACATAGCAGAAGATTCCTGGGTGCTAAAAATCATATCCAGAGGTTATTCGATTTTTCCCAACTTTCTTTTCACAGAAGGAAGAATCTTCCTGATGTTCCACCCAATTAGAGGAAAGAGACAGCACAAGAAATTCAAAAGCTGCTAAACAAGAGTCATCCAAAAGGTACCACCAGACCAAGTAGGATTTGGAGCTTGCTCACACTTCTTTTTAGTTCCCAAAAAAGAAAGGAGACCTTGGACCAATTTTGGAGCTGAGTAAATTGAATCAGTACGTGAAAAAATTAAAAGTTCCGAATGGTCACGGTGCAGTCCATTCTGCCATTTCTTCATAATGATGATTGGATGTTCTCTACAAATCTTCACAATGCATACTATCACATCAAAATACAAGCATTCTCGAAGTCATTTCTGCTCTCGGCTGAGAGCCAGTCATTACCAGTTCAGAGCCCTGCCCTTTAGACTCACCACAGCCCCCAGGGTGTTTAGCAAATGCATGGCTGCGGTGGCTGCTCATCTGAGACTCAAAGGATTCAAGAGGTTTTTTTTATATCTGAACTACTGGGTCCTTACTACCCCCCCCCCTGCCCCCCCGCCAGCATCATCTCCAAGGACTATTTGCCCCAGATTTATCATTTACTGGAGTAACAAATTATGCCAAATCAAACTTGACACCAGTCCAGAGCTTAAAGTTCATTGGTACACATCTAGATACAACACAGATAGCGTTACTGCCACTTCATTGTATAAAGACCCTCAGGAGTCAGGTCCATCTGCTTATGTCTCATCCATCTCCTCCAGCCAGATCAGTGCTTCAAGCACTAGAATCTGTGGCAGCAGCCATTGTGTCACTTCCCTTAGCACAATTCTTTATGCGTGCCCCCTCAGTGGACTCTAGCTGTTCAATGGTCTTTTCAATACATTATCCTTTCCAGTCAAGCGTAGTCCTATTTGCAAACATCACATCAGCTAGTGAATCCTGTCAGACGACATTTACCTAGACCGACCTTTTACCTTTTATTCTGCCACCTCCTACAACCACAATGACTGTGGACGATTCCCCACTGCATTGGAAGTGGGGCATTTTCTGAGATCAATCCAAGTCATGTGCTCCCCTCAAGAGACAGACCTGCATATCAATGTACTAGAGAGGAGAGCGGGCCTACTAGTGTTGCAGGCATTTCAAGATGCTCTTCCTCTAAGGATTATTGCGATTCAGACCAACATGCCTGTGGTCTGGTACATCAACAAACAAGGAAGAACTCTATTTTGTGCCCTATGCAGAGAGGCCATTAGAGTGTGGGAATGGGCAATCTTTTTAAACTACTTTTCAGTGGCAATGCATATACCAGGAAAAAATGTGTTAACGGACAAATTAAGCAAATCCATTCTGATGTCTCATGACTGGTCTGTCAATCAATCTGTGCGGAAAGGATTTTCTGTCTTTGGGGTCAACCTTGCTGCTACCTCTGTGCCCCCCCCCCCCACAAGTGCAGCAGGTATTTTTCTCTTATTCCCTCCTCAGGGTAAGTCACTGAGAGATGCTCTAACCCATGTTTGGCCCTCCGGTCTTCTTTATGCTTGTCCTTCCCTTGATTCCCAAATTTCTACAGAAAGCAAGCAGGCTGAAGAGTTCAGTCATACTCATTGTCCCCTTCTGGTCTCGACAGGTATGTTTCCCCTTTCTATGGTCTCGTCTTCATTATCCTCCATAGATACTGGTGCTGTCTCCAGATATCCTCTCACACACCCATCAGGAATCAGACATTCTGATATACAGGCTCCAAGACTAATGGGTCTATATTACATGAATGAATGATCAAAATGTTGAGTACAACATACTCAACACACTTTGATCGAACGTTCATGTAATCGGAGACTCCAAATGTTGAAATGCGGAGTTCCGAAATATTTTGGTCGACCTTCCTAGTGAGTGTAGCGTGTGACATAAACACGCTACACTATTCAGAATGGCTAGGTAAGAGGCTGTTTTCTTTTATATACCAACTCCAAGATCGCTGTACATTGGGGAAAGGGCAATTTCCCGGTAATCTCTTGTGTAAGAAGTTGTTTTGCGATTACCGGGAAATTGCCCTTTCCCCAATGTACAGCGATCTCGGAGTTGGTATATTTAGTTAGGGGGTGTGTGGGGGCAAAAAGTAGGTGTGTTTGTGTAGGTGTTTAAGTGTTTGAATGATGTGAGTGTGTAGGGGTTTGTATGCATTGGTTGTATGTTAGTATAGGGAAGGTGTGGGATGAACAAAATCTTTCGATTTTGTATTTTTCAGGGTTTTAAGGTTTCGATTACATGAATGATCAATCAAAGTGTGTTGATTGATCGTTTGTTCATGTAATATAGACCCAGACTAACTGCATGGTTTCTTTACTTTAAGTAATGGTTAGAAAGCCCAGGCTTTCTTCCCCTGTACATACCATTATTTTAGCTTTGCAAAAAGACTCTGCTAAGAAAGTTCATAAGAGCAAGTGGAAGAAATTCTCTGTTTGGGCCTTGAAAAATAAGGTTGATCATTTTTCTGCTCCAGTTTCTGCAGTACTTAGCAATTCTTTTTAAAGAAGGAGCTAGTTTTTTCCATGATTAAGCTACAGTTAGCAGCTATCTCTAATTTTCACACCGGAGGAAAAAAATCTAGTCTTTAGCTTCTTTCAAATTATGCAAAGCTTTCCTAAAAGGCATTTTTCTTCTCAAAACACCAATAAAGGATCCTTCACCTCCCTGGAATCTGACCATTGTGCTACAAGGCCTAACTCAGAAACCTTTTGAACCTTCAGGTAATAGGCTTTCCTTCTTATTCGCTCTGGGTATCTAAAATTCTATTAGTGGAAAACAGTTTTCTTAGTAGCCACTACTACTGCAAAGAGGATATCTGGACTCCAGGCTTTCTTCTCAGACTTCTTTCATTATTTTCCATAAAGATAGGGGTACCTTACGGACAAGCCTTTTCTTTTTACCTAAGGTAGACTCCAAAACAAACATTAACCAATCCATTCATTTGCCAGTGTTTTTCACAAATTTTTTAAGTAAAGGAGAATACATGCATCATCTCCTTGATGTACACAATTACACTTTTATCTTCACAGGACAAAACAAATCAGATCAACTATTTGATTTCTTCTCAACAAAAGACTAGGTTTCTCAGTTTCTAAAGTCACTTTAGCCAAATGTATTACTGATGGTATTTCTTGGATCTATTCTCAGCAATGTATAGCCCTACCAAAAACACCCAAGGCTCATTCAACAAGATCCATAGCTGCTTCATCTGCCTTTTGGTCAAGAACATCTATTGGTGATATTTGTGCAGCAGCCACATGGTTCAGTGTTCATACTTTTGTTACTCATTATAAATGGGGTGTTGTATCTAGAAACAGAACTGCCTTTGGTTTGGCAGTACTCCGGAATATCCTTCTATGAGGGTTACCCAAGGTCAGCTTAGCTGGGGACTCTCCCCCATATGTTGAGGAAGAATGAAAAGGACAACATCAGATTAAAAAGTTATGTACTCACTATAACTAAGCATCTGTGTTGCCCATTTTCATTCTTCCTCAACTTCCCTCTCATCCATCCCCCTCCTTCAACCTTCTGGAGAAACCTGTTGGACTATGTTTTGGAACTTACAGTTCCAGGTTTGAGCCCTTCCTTTTTCTGTTAGCTATTCTTGTCTCTGCCTAGGTAAAGGGGCCTTATAGCAACAAACTCGGTCTGAGATAATGGGGATGGGCTAGGGCATTACGAGTAGAAGGAAGTGTTCAAGACTAGGATAAGTCTAGAGTATGCGGCCAAGTCGGATCTGAGGATCAGACCTGAATCCATGTATTGATGATGAATATAAATGGACACTCTAGATGCTTAGGCATGGTGAGTACATAACTTTTAATTTACCTAGACGAACACAAAGCACTGTCAGCTCACTGCTCATATCAAGTTGTATACTGAAAAATTGTGAGCCAAAAGCCATAAACTCCAAAAATCTTTTTCCACCTCCTGATGAGGTCAAGCCCCCCCCCCCCCCCCCAGACCCCTAAAATTATATATACTGACTGTATAAATCAATAGTTGCACAACAGTGAAGTAAAGGGGGGGCATACTGCCAGTTTGAACAATACATCACATGGCAATGAAACTCCCCACTATGAAACACCACACTAACCACAGACGATGGCAGAGTCTGTGATGACTCATAGGTATGCCACCAAAGATAATACAAAAATTGAGAAGCTGGAAACTCTTAATTATTGCAATGGATAATAAGATAAAAGCTGTGAAGATGTTTGCAGTCCCTTTAGTTTTATATACAAGTCAGGCATATTTTTATCAACCAGAAAAGCTGTGGATGATGATAAATAATTGAAGGGATTTTTCTGGGAGGGGAGGAAGGCAGGAGTCAAGTGGGATAAGCTGATTCCCCTCCTTGAGCAAGGTGGTTTAGAATTACCTAGTTTGCTGAGATACTTGAGAGCTATGCATTTAAGGTAATGTATATAACTTGAGCAGAAGGTTATAAATCAAAGTTTAAAGGAATGATTATGAAGCGGGGTGGGGATAGAGTTGAAGTATTTTGGATGCATGCCCTTAAGGAGAACAATAACATTACAGAATATTATATTATATTTGAAGAAGAAAGTATTCTAAAAACCTAGCTATGGAGAAAGGATAAAAGGAGTTTTTACCAGTAGGGATTACTGCAAGCAGGAGTATAGAAAATGGTCACGGGGAGGCTGGAATTTATTGTTGAAACTTAAATGGACAAAGGTGTTTAGGAGCAAATAACTAAATTAGGGAGGGAAGAGTAATGGAGTAGTGTGAAGCCCAATGTGTTTGGATTGCAGGTAAGAAACCACTTTCCCTACCAGGGTGTGATGACTGAATGTACGAAAAGTGAAAAGGGATATAGAAGTGCTGTGTGAAAGACCAGCTGTGGTTGCAGCTGTGGTTGCATTTTAGTTGAGTCGGGAACAGACACTGCTGTTAATAAAGGGGGCAATTAGTAAGGCATATAAAATATTACATGTTAACTGCAAGAATCGATCAGAAGAGGTTAGAAAGGATTGGGAAGTGACTGACTGGAAAACAGTTTTCAAAGGAACAGTGGGAGAACATTGGCTCACAAGTATACAACAAATGCCTGAAGGTTTAGGATTTTTGCATGGAAGTGTTTGCATAGGTAATTTCATATCCCAAGTTAACTTTTTCCTCCAGTAGAAAGCAAATGCTGGAGGTGTGATGAGAGAGGTGATTGGGAACATGCTTTTTTAAATGTAATTGGTTGAGAGACGAGTTCTCTATGGAGTAATTTCTCAGAAATGTTGGGGGAGCAAATGATTGTAACCAAGGACATGATTCTTTTCTATTGGGATATAGAATCTGAATTGCCTTAGACTTAAGGCTTTAATACTATTGGTAGACAAAAAAGCCATTTCTACGTAATGCTGGAGTCGATGAAATTTGTTAAAACCTATGTATACTGCACAGTTTTTCTATTACTGTATGTGCACCCATGTCACTTTAAAAAAATGTACTGTTTAATAAAGATGTTTAAAAAAAAAAAAATAAAAAAAAAGATCCAGTTCCAGTAGTATTTTCAGGTCAGATCCTTCCTTTTTTATCTCTGTATTTGGCTGTAGTAATGTGCTGTTATCAAGGCTGGAATACAACTCTCTGAACTGGCTAATTTCATCCCTATGACACCATTTATTGCCTTCGTTAACCAACAAGCTTCCTGCCTTTCTTAAAGGAAAATCATTCTAGTTAAAATAACAGGTTTATTTATAAAAAAAATTATTGCAACAATTTTATATATAGTATTTGCATAAACACTTTTTGTGTTCTTTTATGTTGGATATGGTTCATTTTCACATGGCACTTTGAGGTATCTCCCCTTTTGTCAAATCTGTAAGAGGGCAAACTATTAATGAGAAATTGGGTACAAACTTTCAGTAGTGTCCAGCTAACTCCGTAAATGCCCTCACTTGTTTTCTAGTGCTTGGAATAGGCCAGTTTCTCACGGTTTCTATTTTTTTTTCTTTCTGGACCTAACCGTCCCCATTCATATTGCATACCCCAAATATAAGTCCACCATGCCCAACATATTCTAGGAGACATTTGCAGTTAACCTGGTTTGTCTCTGGGAGTTTACTACCACCTTTCTCTGTGACTGTTCTCTAAGCTTTTAAGCTGACCTTTTCTCCTGGAATGGTCTCAGTATGGTCTTGATTCAGGTTTATTCTACCAGGCAGTTCCGAGTAGAATTCATTATTTCTTACCAGAAACTTCCTTATCTCTTGTTTCTGTGGTTTATAAAATGTGTCATCTGTCTTCACTGTAGGCACAGAGGTCAATTTTCATTCTTCACCAGAACTATTAGTTCTATCATTTAGCTGACCCCAAAGGTCTACATTTCCATTGTTTCAAAATATTGACAATGGTATATCTGTTCTGAGCTTTGTTTATTTTTTCTGCTATTTCAAATGGACCCTGTGACTTGGCCAAAAAAAATTTGCTGCAGAAGGGACAAAACTAGGTCTTCAGTTTTGAATTTCCTGGTCTCTCATTTTTGTTCTACCTACTTTGCTGTGTTGTCTGAACTATTTCCATATGTTCCTTTAGGGCTTTCAAACTATCTTGTAAGTCAGTATAATGATCTTATGAGGAGTTTAAATGTTTTTTTCTTTCTCCTGTGTTTCACTGACTGTTCACAAGGGTGCCTGTCATATAACAACTTTAAATTGAGTGAAACCTGCTGAGGCTTGTGGCACTTTTGTAATGGCAGGCATCAACTGGTCCCAGTGTTCCCATCTTCCTAAGTAACTTTTTTCAGCATTGAATTTAATATTCTGTTAAAATCCTCTATTAGCACATCTGTCTGGGGATGGTACATTGAAGTTTTTACATGGTTGATTTTAAACCATTGGCACAGATAGAGACCCCTAGTTGGTGAGTATTTCCTTAATTATCCCTGCTCTGCAAGATAACAAGGCTAACTCTAACTATAAATTTAACATTAACATTAAGTAGGGACTGGCCACAATACTTGATTGCAAATTCCAAAATATACTAAAACCTCCATTGCTGGACTTTATAAGTGGCCTAACAATATGCTTAAGTAGCACCTTTATAACTGGCGCTGGAATTTTGTGACTCATGAGTGAGAGACTGTCTTCTAGTTTTCAAGGCTATCCAGCAGTGAAGTTCTTAACAGTCATTCCTGGCCAGTAAAATCCTTTTAAGATCCATGCTTTAGTTGCATCCCTTCCTAGGTGTTCTAGTATATCACTGTGTGCTAAACTTATTACTAGGTCTCTGAAAGGCATGGGTGCTAACACCTGGCTTACTACTTCATCCATACAGCAAGTAATTTTGTAAGTCAAAGTGCAGATAAGAAGAGGGAGTGTTTTGTTCAGCTTCTTTCCCTACAACTCTAGCTACATTTTCACTTGCTCATCTTCCCATTGCACATCTTTAAAGTTTATTCTGCTTGCCAAGAGGCCAGCTAACTTTGAAGTTTCCTCAGAGTCAGTCTTTCATTAGAGAAAAGACACTGCTTCCTCTCCTACCAGTATAGTAAATGGAGTCTTAGTTTCTAATAATTCTAAGCAAAACAGCTTATTCAATTATTATGTAGTAACAATCGTTCTTTCTATCCTATTTATTTTTTCTTGTTTCCTGTTATAAACTCAGTGCATAGAATTGTCCTTATTCTGTTTAATGTCCGTATATTATTGATAAACAGGAATCAAAACAGCTCTGTTCCTCTTTTAATTTCATGCATGTAGATTGCTAGTTAGATTCATCCTGGTCAGTGACTGGGCTACACACGGCTAAATGAGCCCAGTGCGTGTGGTATTTCTAAACTTCAGTAAGGCCTTTGATATCTTACAGGAAGTTAGCGAGAAAATTAAAAGGTAAGGAGTGGGACACAATGAGCTGAACAGAAAGCCATCTGTCTGAGAACAGATTACTGTTGGGGGGAAGTGGAGTCAGAGAAAAGTCCATAGACATTGGAGTGCCAGACTTAGTGTGTTGGGCATAAGGCTGGGGTTAGAAAACTTTCCTTTTGCTAATACAGTCATGACCAGAGCATTGGTAATGGAAAGGAGGACAATTTCTGGGCTGGCATGTAGTTACAACACTTGGATAGCACTAAGATTTCATATAGGAAAAAATGAACTTCTGCATGGGATCAGGGAACAGTTTGCAGACTTGGAGAGATGAACCTAGGAAGGACTTGGAAAGAAAAGGATCTCTGGGACATAACTGCTCCTAGTGCAGTACAGTTCAGTGGTAAAGCACAACAGGATAGTGATTTATATAATTCAGGATGAAGATTTCAGAAATGATCGTTCGTCTTTTGTACTCTGCATAGAAGGCATGCATTTGTTGTTGAAATGGCAAAAGGGTGAAACATCTTCTCGGAGTACAGAGCAGCTTGATATGGGATAATTGGAAGAGAATGGAGGTAAAACTGAATCTATTATATTATCTAGGAGTAGGTAAAGAAGGGTGAAGTTGAAGAGGGATGATAGGACAAAGGTGGTTGTTTGTAGTGAGATAATTAATCAAGACTGTCACAAAAAAAAAAACATTTCACAGAGAGATTATGGGGGCACTGGAATATATTGCCAGAAGCAGCAGTACAACATTTTTTAGTGTAGGGATTCAAGGATACCCGAGTTGGATGAAAAGGCACTGGAACACATTGCTAGAAGCAGTGGTACAACATTTGTTAGTGTAGGGATTCAAGGATACCCGAGATGGATGAAAAGGCACTGGAACACATTGCTAGAAGCAGCAGTACAACATTTGTTAGTGTAGGGATTCAAGGATACCCGAGATGGATGAAAAGGCACCGGAAGCAGTGGTACAACATTTGTTAGTGTAGGGATTCAAGGATACCCGAGATGGATGAAAAGGCACTGGAACACATTGCCAGAAGCAGTGGTACAACATTTGTTAGTGTAGGGATTCAAGGATATCCAAGATGGATTAAAAGGGACTGGGACACATTGCCAGAAGCAGTGGAACAACATTTGTTAGTGTAGGGATTCATGGATACCTGAGATGGATTAAAAGGCACTGGAACACATTGCCAGAAGCAGTGGTACAGCATTTGTTAGTGTAGGGATTCAAGGATACCCGAGGTGGATGAAAAGGCACTGGAACACATTGCTAGAAGCAGTGGTACAACATTTGTTAGTGTAGGGATTCATGGGAACTAGACTTGGATGAAAAATGGTGGGATACAGGAGCAGAAGCTGCATGGATGTTAGTATAGTTGTGCACTTACCTCTTAGCATTGTGTAGGAAGCTTTAATAACAGATGCTAGAACAAGAAACTCTTGTATAGATGCATACTGCTGAACAATTATGGTAAATTTCAGAAGTGATGTGATCTAGAGAGTTTTTATGTACAGCAGGGCAGCCGGAGACATTCTTCCTGCTGATTCTACATCCGTCTTAAATTGCATAACAGTTGTCCAACTATACTTTTTGACTTATTGATTATTCAGGATTTCAAGATGAGACATTTTAAACAAGCTGTATGGGTGTGGTTGAGTGGAATTTATAGGTTCAGACTGTAACACATAAGGAATAAATTAAGTTTACAATGTGTGTGTACAACAAATTGCATGTAGTTGTTAAGAGCTAATTCTAAACTTTCTGGCCACAGGAGGAAGCATGCCACCACCATTCCTATCTAAAGCAGTAAAGCAGAGACCCCTTCACCATCAAGCCGTAACATGGCGTGTGCAGATGGAGGCTTTGCTGGATGAGGAGTGTGCCTTCTACATGTGTGGGACATTTTGCCAATCATCAGAAAACAAGAGAACATTGGACAGAAACTACCAAAACCCAGTGGCTACAACATTGCATTGGCAAGAAGCTATGGTACGTTTTTTTGTATGTTAAAACTAGTACCCATTCCACTAAGCAGTAGATAACTGTATGTAGTCTCAAACTTACATTTGCTTGGGTAGCAGCATTCTGGGCATGAATTGTGATGGGACAGAGCTTTACAAGGTAACTTCTCTTCTGGCTAGTTCTGATAATTTTGTAAATTCTTAACAGTAAATGATTGACATTATATTAATTTATTAATGCTTTATTGGAATTGCTAGATCAATTAGGTTTGAGGTTAGATTGCCTTTATGTACAGATTTCTAAGTACTGTGATAGGCGAGTACTTCATTTTATGATCATCAAATCATTGTATTTAAATCTAGTCTGGTCATGTTAAAATTGTTATTCTAATCTATCAAGTACTGCATTTCCATTTGCAGATAACCTGAAAACAGATGGAGAGTAGGTGTACTTTTCTCCCTCTCCAAAAGGGAAAATGTGTGACGTATCTGTATATAGGTGGGTAGCTGTGTAAGTTAGGGCATGGACTGCAGTGGAAAGCATGTATTCCATTTGCACTAATGGCATGAATACAGGTATAGCTGAAAAAGACTGTGGAGGCATCTCAAAAAAGAAAAAAGTCTCCATATCTAATATCTGCAGTATGTCCAGCTAGTAAGTAGGCAGTTTTCCTCTTGTCATTTGAAAACTTTTAACTGACCACATTAACAAACATACATACACACAACAGCCCATCACCATTTCTTGTATCTAGGTTGAGGAACACATTTGCCACCACATTCTTTAGTCTTGTTCTTCTGTTTTCATTTTTCATATCTCCTTCTGACAAGTGTCTGTCATGCCGAAAGAAAATTACTTAGTTGCTTAAACCCACAAAGTAATCATTTGATTATTTAGTATCACCTCAGGGACATTATCACTTTACAAGTTTGCCTAACACCTGTCACTTTTATACTGTTTTTAAAGTGTAAGGTGGGATAGCTGTTCACCACATTAGAGGTAGAGTTGACAGAAGGGTAACCATTGCCCAGAAAAATGAGCAGAGGGTCACCAGACCAAGAACATCCACAAGAAGGCAAATACAAGCTTAAGGAATTCAACAAGTCAGTATAAAGACCTCGGGTCAGACATTTCTTTGAAGTGTCCTGCTTTAATGCTGATGTCTATTGTGTTATAAACTTCTTTCTTTTTCTGCTGAAGTTAACTATTTGGTCTCATTCCTTGTGGTTAGGGTACAGATAAAAAGCTTCTCCCCGATACCTCACTATTTGGAATGATTTCTGTTGCAGCAGACTGTATCTGTCATACACAAACCAAGAGAAGGATGTTAGTGCTGATACAGAAGGTTTAGAAGTTTGCTCCCCATGACAGACATATGATCTGAATCAGTCTTCAGTTTTCTCATAAGGCCTTGTCTCATTGAGAGATCTCCCTTCCTGTCTAGAGCTGAGGATTCTCACCATATGAGGACAGTCACCTGTTTTGTCTCATGCCCACTTTTTTCCCCACCACTGCTGATTGATTTGCAGGAGGCATTTTGTAGCATATTGAAAGGCGATAGAGTGGGTACAGGACAGCATCTTGCAGCAAGGTTCACTAGTGCCATCTGTAGCATCTGCTGCACAGACGTGTATTTTCTCATTATTGCTGTCCTTGCCCTGCCACTTATTCCTTCATTTTCATTCCTGATTTCATTGCTCCCTTACAACAAACTCCCCCAGTAATGTGTCTTACAGTAATCAGTGAGGGAGTAATCAGGAGGGTTGGTATAATGGTTAAGGTGTTTACCTTACAAATACAAGGTGCAGGGTTTGATTCTCTCATGAGGTAACTGGCTAGACTCAAAATGGTCCACAAGGGCAGTTAGCCTAGTACTAATCTATGAACCATTCCAGGAAACATTTTCTCATTTTTTCTTTCATACTGAAACAAGAGTCTTAAGACTATCACTGCAATGCATGCACACTTGATATATTCTTTCATGTGCACTTTTGACATAGCTCTTCAGATGTTCTCATGTTAGCATTTTACCGTTAAACCATGTTCATGCTCCTTTTTATGGGCTAGGAGGCTGTGTGCACCT
This sequence comes from Protopterus annectens, assembly GCF_019279795.1. NCBI lineage: Eukaryota > Metazoa > Chordata > Ceratodontiformes > Protopteridae > Protopterus > Protopterus annectens. The sequence continues at coordinate 933,381,431 of NC_056743.1, read as the reverse complement.
CAATAGTTTTTCTAGGTCTTTACAACCATGCCCTCTGATTTTTCTTGTAACCAGCATATTAAATTGTCATTCAATATCAGAAGCTTACAGTCCACTGAAGTGTTTCTGCAATTGTCAGAGTTCATTCAGGGCCTTCATGAGGATTGCCATTTATCTAGAGCTAGAACACAATAGTGTCAACATTTGCCACTACTAATATTTTAGTACATCTTTCACAGACTTTTGAAGCCTGAGGCCTTCTTTGCTACACTGCATTTGGAAGCTGTGACATTATGAGAAGCCATTAAAGCAGTGTAAGCTTTGTACAGAAGGTTTGAGTAATACTAGATATGAGGAAGACTGTCCTAAAGTGATGGATTCTGAGATCAGACCTAAGATTTCTAGATGCGTCTGCACCACAAGTCTGTCATGACTGTGAACGTTTCTGTATCTTTGACACTCTAGTCTCCTTTGCAGAGACATCTGCTGGACAGATTGCTTTGGTTTTCAGTGAAAGTGCACAAATAAGTACCCTTACCTTCTAGTACCTGTTGGGAGCAAGACCTAGTTTTTTGTCATCACCATTTCTCTTTCTCAAAGGACACTGGGAGGTAAAACTTTGAGAAGGCTATGGGCATGAATACCTTTGTGTTCATCCAGTTTTGAACCTGGCCCCATAGGATATCTTTGATAACCCTCAGTGCAAAAGGTTACTTTACTTAATGATTTTTGGGACCACTCCCAATGGTATTATCTCTTTGCAACAAACATTGTATTTAGTGCCTTACTGACAAATAACTGTGCAGTCAGAGGAGAGTAATCTTCATCAGGTAATTCAAGACCTCTCCTGTTTCGCAGCAGATATGCACCTGTCTTGTCCCTTTTGGCTGTACATGAACCTCCTCCTCTGGCCACTACTCTTCCATCCTATTTCTTATACTAGTCTGGTATTAACTGCTTTGTGTTTAAAGGGTCTTGTTTCAGTCCCTTCCCCACTGTCCTGTCTAAAGAACTGTTAGAAAACAAGGAAAGCTTTCAAGAAGTGAAATTTCTCCTTTCTTCCCCTCAGAATCCTTCACCTACATGGAATCCGGAGAGCAGTCTCTCTTTTTCATAAGGCATCTAGATATCCTATCTCTTCCCTTCCATTAATTCACTTCTTGAAAAACCTTTCTTAGATAACGTTTTCAGAACTATGGCAGTTTGGAATTGGCTGTCTTATTCTTGTCGTCTCCAATAAAGATTTGAATGCTTGTTTGGGGAAACATGTATGTAGAAGCATGGGACCATTCTTCATTTGGACCATTTCTTAAGGCTGCAATTTGTCATGAGTCGAAGCACCAGACTCTAAGCCCTTCACCCTGTTTAAAAAAAATCACTTTGAGTTCCACTTAATGTGACAGTTTTGCTTATGAAATATTTTTGTCATATTCATTTGCCGTTTCCCATGTCCATTGTAAGTGACACAGGCCCTAACATTTGGTCATCATTTTACCAGATAACAAATCAGAGTTATGGGTTTATGTGGCAGGTGGCTTTATCCTACTTCACTCCTGGTTTGACATTTCTGAGGTATCTTTCCCTTATAGCTAATGACTATTGGATTTAATAGACCATTCCTTAGAGACAATATCATTTTTGCATGACTTCTCTGAGTGGGCATTTGTAGAGAAGCTACTGGACATAACCTTGAATGTATTGTTTTTCTCTACTTTACTGATTACTTTTGACAGGTGGTATTTCCAACTTTGCAAATCTTTCTTGCAGGCAATTATATGAACACCCTGTAATCAGGATAGATGTGAAATTGTCATATACGGCCACTTCATTACATCTTTTATCCAATTCTTTCTTGCAGATTGAGATCAATGCCTCATTCCATGCAAGTTTTTTTAATATTATTATTCAGAAGCTTTTTCTTTTTCAGTAGGTCCTTGGGGACGGGACTTGCAATTCCCAAGTGGACTCCTCCCCATGTACTCTCTGAGTAGTTTACCAAGTGTATTACTTCTTGCCATCAGGCAGTAATCCACCTTGATAGCAAGTTCTTCTGGGTTATTTGGATAAGCTACTCAATTCTCACCAAGGTTGTAAGCTAAGTAACTACTTCTAAACCAGCTAGTGAATGCTGTGGTCAATGTCCACTCCAAGCCACTCCATTGTGGTATCTACATCACAGCCACTTGCTTTCAAACATACACTTTCAATAAGAAATGCTGTATTTACCACTTTTCTAGTAGTTGGGCCTTACTTGGTACAGTGGTACTCCAGGACTTAAACAACTTAGCTCTGTCTTTGTGTTGTCCTTCAATTTCTTCTACCCTTTAAGTTCCAGGTTGGGGTTCAGGCCAACCAGAGACCTATCAAGGAGGGTCCTTAATATCCTAAATAAGTTATGCTCCTAGATAGATTAGGTATACTCTTCTGCCATCCCTTGTGGGTGGGTGTCACTTCCATCTAATTTAACAGTTTGAGTTCCCTGTAAGTTGGGCAGTTATGGTCTTCTATATTATGTTGCAGTCTAAGGTGCTAAATCTTTATTCCTGGACTTCCAGGAAGGTGCTCCCTGGGGAGGGAAAACTGAACAGACAGTTTTTTACAATATGAACTTCATGTGTTAGGTGTATATCATAGCTTGTATCAAAATGAGTGGATGTATATCCCTGAGCACTAGATCTTACAGAATTTTAAATGCTGACTGGAAGTAGAGCTAAAACCAACCAAAAGCTCAGAAAGAAGGGCCCTCTGGTAGATGTTTTAGTGCAGTAACAACACCTTTGTTAATTTTCTTTGAATGGATCATCCCTAGGGATCTCAGCCACAGGTGAATGCCTGACATCTGGCACAACTTCAGTGCTTTGCACCCTTCCTTCCCTCATGCAGGGTAGAGTCCACCTTCCAATGGATGTTAACATGCCAGTAGCAATAAGGTAGTATCCTCTTATGCCATTTTTAGATCTTTTTTTGCCACCATGCTACTTTTTTCCTTGCAGTGTGGTGGCATCTTTCCATCTGTTTAACTTGAGGCTTCTGAAGTTTGACAAACTGCCCATTTTCTTTTTTTTCTTGTTATTGTTAACCATAGCCTTTTGTTTGCTGGTAATGGAATGGATGCCAGTAGCGTTTGTGTTCGCCATATCTAAAGTTTCTGTATGTATGTGTAAGCTCAGGATTCCCCATAGAGGTTTCCACTCTTATGCATGTTTCGTTTGGAACCCTCCAATGACAAATCTCTCTTGCATGAGGTTTAGTAAGAGAACCCTGAGGAGAAGGGAGTTAGCTTATCAGTCCTAGTAAGAAAAAAAAAGCTGGAGTTCTTATATACATAAGGCCATCTTGTTGAGCAGCAGTGATGTTCATTCAGTGTCCTCAAAAAAAACCCCACAAAAATATATAGGAAAATGGGCCTGACACAAGGACAGACTGGAGCCTTAGCACATTGCTTTGATCCTGGCTGGAGTCTTCAGGCTGAAGGGACTGAAACATTGAGGGTGTCTTTATTGCCTCCAACTCTGAAGCCTAGTATCTGAGGTCTCTGGCAACTCCTGTCAGGAGGCTGCTACACCTTTGCCTGAGAGCAATGTTGGAAAGGATTTCGGAAACCATAAAGTAGATATTCTGGACTTCTGGTTGTACATCATGATATCTTTATTATAGGTCTCAACTGTTCTTCCCTTTCAGATTTGATGCAGAGAATTGGGGAACTCTGTCCTTGGGCTTCTTTACAAGAGCATATCATTTGAAGAGACTCTCTGATGGAGTATTTTATTTGGAAAGACGGATATCTAGAATGTCCAGAACATGTTCCCAAACCCTCTGGGCTTTACCGTCCATAGCTTTTGACCATTCTTGTAGTACTTGAGGTTTTGCAGTAAACCGTCCTTGCAGAATCCCTGGAATGTTCTAGGAAACTTGACTGGATTTATAGGTGCAGAATCCTTTAAATGCCTTTATAAGAAATTGGTGGCAAATCCAACAAATGTGTCTTTGAATTATGTAAACTGGGCAAACTTGTTTTCTGACCAAATACCCTTCCCAGTTACTGGAAGTGCATAATACTGAATGACTTTGGGCAGAAGGTGTATATTAGTGATGCTGGCCTTTCAATGCCCTTAATTACCAGACTCGTGTGAGCAGGTAACAAGGTGAAATCTTCAAGCAAATGAGTGAGGCATTGTGGGTAATAATGTTGCCAGTCTGAAAGCAAAATTGGTTAGTCTTGCCCGGTCCACTTTGCAGGTCGGCATTAATGCTGTAAAATGTTATTATGGTATTGTTAATGCAGCACTCAAGAATCCTGCTGTGATACCCAATATTAGGAGATATGGTTGGCTGAGGGTGTAACTTCTGCCAAAAGATGTGATAAGGAGCTGCTTTTAGACCACCTTCCCTAGAGAGTTTTTTTAAACATGAAAGCGAAAGGAAGTCAAAGTTATAGATTACTCTGCTGCACCAAGATGTAACAGAAACTCTCTCAAAAAATGAGTTGTGTTAATGTCAGAACAAAGGAAAGCAGATGAAAGGTGAAAAGGGTTTTAGAAAAGGAAATGGCAAGGTGATAGAGAGATCTGGGGGCCCTCACAGCAAAGACTCGTGTAAGGAGCAACATGTACTCTGTCATTCTTCTCCCTTAAAACAATACCCATCCCTCAAATCCCTATTAATTTAAAAAATCCACAAAGAATAGGAGGCTGGCTGTTCTTGTTCTGATCAAATGTAATGCTTTACCATTTCTATAAGTGGGTTCTGCAGGTGGTAACCCAGAGATACAAGCTGCAGTTTGTCAGTGTCAACATTTCATAGGATACCTTAATTGTCAAAGGATCAAAACCCTCTAATTGGGCCTTCTGTGGAAGCTGTTTCTGCCAGACATTAGATAGAACCAAGGGAGGCCAAGGGCTACTACTTGGGACACTTTCTGATACCAAGAAAGGATGGCTGTTGGAGAGCCATTGTAGAGCTGTCAATCAATAGTAATCATATTCTTAACAAAAGTGCCAAAATTCAAAATGCTGTCACTTCATTTCCTTCTGCCCATCATGTTAACAACCCATTGTAGTTGCATTATATGTTTTCTCAGGTTCAACGTGGACAAGGTCATCCTATTGCCCCTTTACCTCTGTGCCCTTTAGATGAGCTACTGTTTTGGGGGCTTTTACTAGGTGCCAGGTTCCAGTTATACCTACCTGACTGTAGAACTAAGGGCATTCAAAGCTATCCCTGTCTTGATGACTGTCTAGTACAGGCCTAGTCACAGGAATAACTAGAAAAGGCATTTGCATACATTCTGAATTACTTCCAGAACTTCAGTTAGTCTGTGTGCGCTTCTCTTTCTTAGTCTTTTGAAGTTCAGTTTGACACTTCCAGAGTATAATCTTTTCGAAACTGTACTGACACCACCACTCAGAAGGCCTTTTTTCCCTCCGGACAAAGTAGAATTTCTGGCACAGTTTTTTATTCAAGAACTAGACCAGAAGATCCAGGTCTCAGAAAGGTTTTCTTAAGTATCATGTGGTACAAGGCAGTGATGATCTTATGGTCCTCCCTGACAAAACTTCACATGAGGAAAGTATAGTGGTACCTTAGTATATCAAGGTTTTTGACACGAGCATTGCCAAGCTTCCCTGCACAAAACTAACAGAATGTATGGTGGAATTACTGGCTGCAGAGGAATCCAGGTGTCCCTTTACTGCAGGCTTTTGAGAACCACATTCTAACCGCATATGCTTCAGATACAACATTAGAAGCACACACTGACAATGTAAGAGTGCAAGGTACCTAAGATCACAATGAGTGAGGCATATCACCATAAAAAAGTGGCTGTAACTCTGTCTATCAGAGCTTTGAAGCCAAGCAAAATAATACACTTGAAAACAGGCAATATTACATTGATGTGGTACAGATTGGTGGGGCTCAATCTTATTCCCTCTGCAAAATGACAATGCAGGCATAGAACGTTACCCTAGACTCAGGCATGGCTCTAAGGGCCTCCTATATACCTTCTCAACGGAATGCATGGGTGGGTCATTTGAGCAGGAAATCTGTAGATTCCCATTAATTGATGTTAATCAGCTTCATCCACAGCCTTACTAACATTAGATGTACCAGAAATGTACTCCTTTGCTTCTAGCAACAGGCAACTAAAGAAATTCTGCTATAGTGCATCACCCAAGGAGACTTAAGCAGTGAACACCTTCTCCTTCAGCTGGGCAGGTCTAATTTTGTATACACAGCTTCCTATTCCCTTCCACATAAGGTGAGTTAGAAAGTAAGGGTAAGGAGGACAAAAATGTTGATAGCCATTGTCTGAGGCAGCACTGGTTCCGCCCTTCTGGAGATGCTAAATGAAGATCCATAAACTCTGCCTTTGCATGTGAACCTCTTAACCCAGTTCAGAGGGCTTATGGTACCCAAACCTGAGCACCCTCAGACTGGCATTATGGCTAATGATCTTGTTACCTTTTAAGCAACAGTATTGAGAGGGCATGTTAACAGTCGTGAGAAACTAGGAAGCATTGTCTTTAGCTAAATGAAAGGGATTTTTCCCTATGGTGTCAAAGGAGGAGTCCAAACTTCATCTCATTTGGAGTGTCTGTACATCTAAAGTACTTGCCTCATTGAAGATAAATTTGTCTACTGTCTCAAGACTGCCTCCCCTTAGACCCTTCCCACTTAAATATAATTGCTACAGGTTAAACAGGTCCATAAGGAACTTTACATCTGAGGTCTCCTAGGAAAGTGATATCACCATCATGAGACTTGAACTTTGCTTTGAAAAAACTGACTCAGTCTCCTTTTGAACCAGCTGACACTGCACCCCTCAAGTTCCTGACATAGTAACATAAGAAACAACATTTTTACTTGCATTCTTGATATGAAAAGAGCCCTTTTTAGTCTTCCTCAAAAACTGGAAAACTGGTCATCTTATGGGGCCCAATCCCTCATTTATGCCTAAGGTTACTACAAAGCTGTCATTGAACTTAATTCATTAGTATTTTTCCCCTAACTTGCAGAATAAGGGAGGAGGGAATATTGCGTTCTTTGGATTTTTACAAACTGAGATTTCGTACATAAAAATATGGGCATAAAAAGACTTTACAACTTTTATTTTTTGTTTAGCTAGTAAAGAAAGGAATCTAGTTTCAAAATTAACTATTTCCAAACTGTATTATATTTTGTTGCAGTGCACACCTGCACTGGTGGTGTACAGAAGCAAAGCCCTGACTATGACCCAGCCTTTCAAATTCAGTTAGTGGCTCAGGTGCTTGAGGGTACACACAAGAATGGTTGGGGCATGCCCATTCTGGGGTGGATAGATGGATGCACATAGATGCAGCCTTTCAGTTAATGCCGGAGAGACATGGGCACATTGCTTTCAGGGGGCAGGACTGTGGCTGTTTTACTCTGGAGATGGCATGATATGCCAGCAAGCCCATTGCATTCCCTTCCTGGGGACTGGATTGATGTGCCCAGAAGTGGGATTATAGGAGCAAACACATAACTTGGTATAAGTGTGATACTGCCCCAGGGTTCTGTAATCTCCTTGCCAGCTGTGAACATTGGGTAGAGGGTGATATAGAAATTGGTCTGAGGGTGGATAGTCAGGTTCTGTAGACCCAGTGAATGATGCAAGGCACCTGGGAAGAGTTGGTCGATTGTAGGGAGCCAAAAATGCCACAAAAATTGCACTGCCCATGATAAGACCTTGCAAGGACACATTAGAGGAGTGAGTATTTGGCCCAGCTTAGATGTCTCTGTCCATCCTCCAAAATACTGCAACATGATTTGCAACACAGTGTTTATTGTATTACAGTATAATTTTTAGTCTGTGGTGTTGGTGTTTTGGATTCATCAGAATTTTAATCAAAGTTCAGAGCTCTGTTCAAAGAAGTTTCTGAGTAGTCACACTTTATCTGGCTATTTCCAGTTCTTGTAGGAAATTTCTTTAGGAGTTTGGGTATTTAACTGGCTCACTGATAGAACCCACTCAGTCAAAGTAGGGAAACCCACCTCTAGTAGTAGACCCATAACAAATGGTGTACCCCAAGGATCGGTCTTGGGGGCCTCTACTGTTTGGGATACACTTTTCTGAGGTGCAAACCAAAACCAGTGGTCTGTAGCTGACCAAGTTTGCAGATGACTGCAAGCTGGGTGCTGTCTTAAATTCCCCTAGTGATGTGAACATCCTCCAAGAGGGCCTTACCCAAACTAATGACTGGTGCTAGAAGCATGGCCTCAAACTGAATGCCAAGAAATGCATCATTATCCCCTTTGGGGAAAATGTCATCCCCACTAATTATCACATTAATAACAACGTACTAAGCATGCAATCGGTTGTGAGGAACTTGGGCACCCAGGTTGATAGCAACCTGACTTTTGACCACTACATTGCCTCCGTTGTACGGAAGGCTTTCTCTATGGCACACCTCATAAATAAGGGTATTTCATCCAGGAACAAGGAGGTCATGATGCCCCTGTACTCCTCCCTTATCAGTCCCATTATCGAGTACAATGCCCCCTTTGGCATGTACCTTGGCAAGCACATGCAGTAGTTGGAGAGACCACAGAGGTTCCTGACCAAGAAAATCCAGGGTCTCAAACACGTATCCTATACAGATAGGCTAAAAGCCCAGTCCCTCTACTCAGTCTCATACAGACTGCTCAGAGCTGACCTGTGTCTGGCATACAAGGCCATTTCAGACCCAGTCTTGATGGAGTTGCTGCATATCTGTAAGACAAACTCGACATGGGCAACCCACATGCAAGGCCTTAACCTGGTCTGTGACATTGCTAGAACTTGTTGGCAGGATAGATTTGTATCCAAAGACTCCCTCTTCTGTGGAATAGACTCCCTCTCCATGTCAAGCAGAGTACCTCTCTAGTCCACTTTAAGAGGAACCTGAACGACTGGATGGGAAACAGAAAATATACCCGTGGGATCCCGTCTGTGTCCCTGATGGACAGGGGAAACAGGTACTGACTTCGAGGGAGCATGGGCAAAAATCTTGGCTAGGCTAATAAGGGCCACCAGAAATAGCCTACTATCATCCTATGAACCTATTAAATTTTTAGGACAGCAGTTCTGCTAACCAGATGAATGGATGAGAGCATTGTTAAAATTGAGAGAGAGATTGCTAAATCATTTCAGCACAGTTCTAGCTTACTACTTCTTTAAAGATGGTGGCATCATACACCGATCACATTGTTAACATGCTTATCATTTGTGACAATACACCGCTGTAAACTTCATAGACAGCATCTTAAAACATGCATCAGTACATTTTTAATTTATTGCTAGATAAATTACTGTAGTGATAACATGCTTGAAGTTAACGTGCACTTTGTTTTTCTTTCTTTATTGCAGCAGTTTATGCCTATTGAGCTGCCTTAGTGAAGTCTCTCGTTCGTCTGTTTGTATGCAAGTCTACCCGGAATGGTTTTCCAGTGAAGATGGTCTCGTAGAAATGGCTCTTCAGAAGCCTTCATCTGAGATATGGATCAGATTTGATGATCCCCTGTGTAGCCTGGGCAGAGGTCTTCCCCAAATACAAAAGGGGGAGACTATCTAACCATGAACATTTTTTGAGGGGAGGGAAGTTTGTTGTTTAATTTATTTACTGAAAACTGATTAGGAATAGAAGCAGAACAGTGGAGTATAGGTACTCATGATCACATTCTTTAAGCATATTTTGGTGTTCTGCCTCTTAATTCTTCAGGGTGAGTTTATCACACTGTCACTGATGGTATATGTCTCTCCTTTTGGGTAAAATGGTAATCATGATCATGCATGAAAACCATTAATGATGTGAATGTTACTCATTTGAATCAGAGTAACTGTGATGAAATGTGTGTATATGGGAACTTTGATAACTAGTTTTGTATTCTTCCATCACTTATGTCTAGAGAAATGACCATGATTTTTTTATATTCTATTACTCCATCCGTTTATCCTCAACACCTTTTCCCATTTTTGCACATGGGGTCGGGGTGTCACTTCAACAGTGACAATCACCTAGAGCCAAGTTTTGCACTGCCAGGTGGCTGGCCCTGCTGCTGTAGTTCATTCATACCACACACTCACAAATTGGGCCAATTTAGTGTGTCCAATCCCACCTGATCCATGTCTTTATAATGTGGGCAGAAATCCAAGCGAACACAAGGAAAGACATGCAAACTTTGCACAGAGGGCACCCCAGCCAAGAATCGAGCCTGGGAACCTCTTGCTGTGTGGCAACAATGCTAACCGCTGCACCACTATGCTGCCCCTGTTACCTCATTAAGAATTATAAATGTATTTACTATAGTCTTACACTGAGCAATACCATATGTTGATGAATTTTGCACTTTTGAAGAAACATGGGTAGAAAATTTTGCATAGGAGTTTTGTTCTTGTTGCAAAACTGAAAAACTAGTTCATGTTAGTTTTGTGTATTGTGCAGTTTAATTTATACGAAGTAATAGTATGGTGTTACAACAAACCTAAGGGGGTTTCAAAGGTAATATAGATCTTATTTATGAGGAGCCTTTTTCAGTTAGCACTGTTTGTGAAACTCCTTAAGGACCCTGTATTTGGAACATTTCTTGTAGTGCTGCACTGAAAGTGGGGGAGGGGAGTATGTGCATACATTCCTTTGGTATACGTCAGCTAAGCCAGCAGTGTTCCACACTCTCCTCTTTCTTTTTGACACTCATACATTTTTGATCACAGTCTTAGTATATCTTACAGGAAGGTCCCCATATCCAGTGCTGAACAACTCTATACTTTCTAAATTTTTCTTTCATTACCAGATCACCAGCCATTACCCACTGTTAAATTACTTGTACTGTCCAAGGAAGGAATGCACCATTAAGATATACCATAAGTGCAACAAAAGATTTAGCATAGCTGCTAGGCAATGGATGCACTGTGTAGGGATTAGCAACAATCTGATAAAAGGGAGAAGGTTAAGAGAGCAGAAATCCAGACTTGAGGCTTAAGCTTCCTCTGGCAAAATCTGAGATTGTAATGGCCCTTTTATCCAAAGACAGTTTTCTGTTTTGTAGTTAGAGTTCAACTTCTCCCCCTTTGTTTGTTGATAAGCCATTACAAAAGCTGGAGAGAGAAAGATCACTCGGCTACGAATTTTAGGGCTAAAACTGTCATACCTCCCATATTAAAGTGCATGACCAGAGCAATCCCTCGAGTCCCTTGGTGGGTGTGAATAGTTTACTTTTGGGCTCACAGAGCCATCTCTTCTCACCGCCAAGTTCTTGCCTTTGAGTGCAGGTTGAGGTTTCTTCTATTTCTTCCATGTACAGTGGACCTTGCCATATTGTGACTGCATCCACTGTCTGACACACTGTGGAATTATGACTGATCAGTTCTGGAAACATGAAGTTAGGAATTGCATTATGATGCCTGTCCTGTCCCAGATCCATCTCCTTTCAGCTTTATTCCTAACCTTTGCCACTAAATGCCAGTCATTTGCTTACTATTGTGCTGCTATCTTTGCTTGATGCCTTATTGTGTTGTGTGCACACACGCTGTGCCATATCGGTACTGGTTCAAGAAAGATACATACCTTACAATCTACATCCCTCTTGGAGTGGTGCATTTAAAAGACGGAGTGAGATCCTTGTTTCCAAGTTAGGCAAGGATAATGATGTATTCCTTTTTGATAGACTTTCTTTGGGAGAATCTCAGGATAATATCCTTCATAGACCAGTCTGTAATTTGTTTGCCTTCTTCCAAAAGATAGGGAAAAAATCAGTATTTCAAAAGGAAAGATGACCTTCTGTCCTCAGTAGGCCTCATCCTTACAGATGTTATTCTTGCAAAGCATCCATAATCTGGCTGTTCTGTGGAGTCTTGTTTCCCCAAGAGGAGTTGAGTGCAGAGTGCCTTTGTTTTAGGGTATCCTGAAGCAGAGACTGCTTCGTGATCTCGTAAGCCAGGCATGTGTCCTAGAGACCACAACATCTTTTTGCCTTGTCTCCAAATAAAGAATCTGACACTGGACAAGGTGAATGAGGCATTTTTCCTTTCTTTAGAGCCGAACACTCTCTGGCTTGACAAATATCCCAGTTCCATAGCATAAGCACTGAAAAAGCTGACAGTGTTTCCTGGTTTAGGGATAAGAGATTCTGAGGGAAAAGACTTGTGCATCAGCTTCCTCTGTGGGTTTTCACAAAATCTGCAGTAATTTGACCGTTCCTGTCTTTTGGCTTTTGCATAAGCATTTAGGGTGTGTCTGCATCAGGTGACATGGCTCAGACTTTCTTTTAAGGAAAAACTAAGGCAGACTATTATGGATGTCCCTTCTCTAGGGGAGATCTTTGATGGAAAAGCATCTTAGGACATTGACAAAGACCTGAAGAAGTGGAAGTAAGCATTAACTACTGTAAAATGAGCCTAGTACTTGTGGCTGCCTCTTCTATCACTAGTCCATCTCAATACTCAAAGAGGTTTGTCACATATGGAAATTGGTCTGTGTCTATAGAATGCAATCCACAGTTCCACCTGCCTCCTCCAAAAAGGTTGTTTTATTTTCACTGGTGCCTCATCCTGAAAAAGTGATGAAGGTCCCATTCTATCCTTGACTGAATGTAGCCCATTTAGCATTAGGTATGCATGATTGAAACTACTTGGGACATTCTGTAGGACAGTGAGATGTCAGTTCAGTATGACTCAGCACCATGTTCTGAAAATTATGCTGCCTTTTGGCTGTCATCTGCTGTCATAATGGTTATGGGATTTCTAGCCCTTCTGATGGAGGCCTTGCAGAAGAAGGGCATCCCATTTCTGTATTTAGATAATTGACTTCTGGCAGACCCATCAAGGAGCTTATCAATCGTGGCTTTGTCAGTGATTTTTCTATGGTTGCAGGAGAGAGCCATAGTAATCTGGGAAAAGTGTCTGCCTAGTCCTTTTACATAACATTCTCTTTATAAGGTTAGAAGACTCTCTTCAGTGCATGTCAACCTACTGAAATGGTCCAGAAAGACATGTACCTTGTATTCTGGGTAAGGAAATAGGGAGGTGGGCTGAACCTCATACCCTTCTGTGTCTCTTGGGCATAATGACAGACATGATCCCCAGTACTGTTTTGGCCAGTTTTGGATAAAAGTAATTTAGTGGACAGTGAGGTGTCAGTAGCTGTAGTCTTATTAGGCATGTGGAACTTCACCTGGTAATGGAGTTCTGTTACTAGGCTCAGGACTGGTGGAACCATCTCCACAGTTTCATTGTATGGTTCCCCTTTCCGCTGCCAGTCCCTTTCAAGTTCTGAGACTGGTTGAGTTGCCAGCTTGGAATTTTGCCTTCAGCTTTATTCCTAACATTTGCCACTGTGTTAAGGTATGAAGCTTGTGGAAAAGGGCTTTCTACATAAACTTGCTTACGTAGAGTACATTGGTTCTTGTCCTTCAAGCTCTAGAGAGGGAGATAAGATAGTCCGACAAGCCAGGCTGTGGTGTGTTATGTAAACAAATGGGGTGGAAAGTAATCATTCCTTCTGTACAGAGAGGGAATGAAGGTCTTCTTTTGGAAGATTAAGCAGGACATCATTTTCAGCCATTCATATCCTGGGTGAAATGGATATTTAGTGGATTCTGTCAGCGTACTTTCAGTCCTGTTTTGGAAATGAGGATAAGAGATGCCTGCCTGCAGAGACATTTTTTATGGCATCTCAGAGACTGATCTGTTTATATGAAGAAGAGTGCAGTCTTCTACAATTTCTGCTTGTGTCAACAAGGCGGAGGGGAGTTTACTGTGGAAGTCTTCTCACTTTGGTGGTAAAGATTCATATACACCTTCTCTGACTATATGCCAGTTTTACAGCATTTAAAGGACAAAGACCAAAGCTCTCCCTCATCAATCCTTGTTGGCTTGTTACAGTACATTTTTAAGGTTTCATGTCCCTGGTAGTACAGGATATTGTCTCAGTACAAGACAAGGAAAAAAAAGCCTGAGGCAGCAACTATTATATTATGTAAAGTACTCTGTGATAAAGCACTGTAAAAAAAGTTGAGTTGACTTCATGAGTAAGCTACTCTGTTAGATCCTTTGATCCTGCAAGATATTCTGGCTGATGCCTTAGAAATAATAGAAGCTGCAGCTGTTTAGCTAGATAGACCTACTGTGCTAAGTGGAAAAAAAGTCATATGTTGTCCAATCTCTCCTTCATTCTTACCTGGATGGGTTCGGATCCGATCCTCGGATCCGAGACAGCCTTATAAGCAAGCTCCAGGTCTTCCACTAGCTTGTGGCTAAACCCTATCCCAGCATGCCCTAGGAATGTCTCCCAGATCTTGTTTGCAGTCATAATAAGAAAAAAATACTTTTATAATATCTGAGTGCAGTCAAGAAGGTCAGAGAACAATGATGTCCTACTGTAGCAACTCAGTCTTCCAGGAGTAAAAACTGGCTGGGGGAAAAGAGGGTGGGATGTAACAATGAAGGCGAAGATGGACAACACACATGGAACGTTATGGTGAGTACATAACGTCTTTATATGTTGTTGTCTGATCTCGCCTTCATTCTTTGACTTTTTTTTAAATGCATTATCTCTTGTCTTCAAAGTTCTGATACCCCTGGACCAAAAGCAGTCAAACACAATTCTACCACAGTTGTGGCTTCTTTCTGAGCCTGATTCCAGAATATGTCAGTTGTGGACATTTATGGAATGGACTTCAATTCCATTGGTCAGATCATCTTTAAAATTTTGTTGCTTTAGTATTCACCTTTCTATGCTATTTTTTGAGCCCTTTGAGTCCCCTGGAAGATCATTTTTGTATTGTATGGAAGCCTTCCTAGCAATTACTCCCTGCAGAAGAGAGTCCTCTCAATGATCAAGTCTCAGTGAATAACTATCAGCTGTTTTCAAAAAATTTAGACAGCATTGTTTAATTTTTAGGTTAAGGACTTTGCCCATCAGTGATGATAACTATGAATATAAGGTGAAAATGTGCACATCTGTCTTGTTTCTTGAATATGTTAATGTATATTTTTGTTTCTTTCAAAGTCCATAACATAAAATTGCAGTCTAAAAAGTCCAAGGGAATAAACTGAAAATTCAGGCAATGCAAATGTTGGTCATCTCATGGAAACCATTTCTAAACAGGTGAAAGGGAAATCTGTTCTAATTAGTGTATGGCACTACAACAATATGAGGTAATACTTTTAGAAACCACCATTTATAAAGCTTTACAGATGCAGTGCTTGAGTCCATTTCAGACTAGTTGTACTGGGACCCCCCCCCCCCCCCGTAGCCTGATGCAGTACCTGGTATATGCCAGTCAGTGGCTTCAGAATGTTGCAGTCTGCTGATAACAAAAGGTTACCTACAGTGCAGTCATAAACATCACTTTTTCTTGATTGTGTGATTATTTGGAGTCGCTGATGAAATTGGTCATCTTCAGTTGCTGAGGCCATAGACAGTCTGTGAAGCATTCCTTGTATGTAAACTTCACCTACTCTCTTGACATGCTAAATAGTGCCTCAAGTGTAATATGTTTTTGACCAAGTGATGATTGGCTGAATCGGCTAGTTTCAGCATCCATTTTCACTTAAGTCATGAAAGACAACATGTGCATGTAGCCAGTGTTGTATTTGTTTAAACATATCAGGTTAGGTTGCAGTTCTAGTGAAATACTAGCAGATTGTCTTTTGCTGAATCTGTTGCGTAGAGCCATGTAATACATTGATAATTTTCACACACCATGGTTTACTGTAGCTATTTAACTGTAGTTACTGCCCCATGCTATTTTTCCATTTCCTGCAGTCAGTTGACTTATGTTAGTGGTTACATTACCTGTATATTATAGGCAAGTTGTTGATTGTGACTAGTTTGCTGTATTTATAGAACTAATTTTGTGATGGTCATTATTGATTCTTCGTATGGTCCCATGTCTACTTTCAGGGTGATTATTAACAGACGCTGCAGGATAAAAAGGTTAAGTTAAAATGCAGATAATGAATGAAGAACAGAGCTGCTATTGTGGCATCTTTACCACTAAGTGTGCATTGTAAGGTACACACTAAGACAAGATAATACATTTGTGGTATCCTTCTCAAACCTGGAGAAAGAGACAGTTCTGCCTCATTCACAGGCAGCTTACCTGCATTTGCTAACAGGTCACCTCCTGTGGCCTGAACTCATTTAAGTTGGTATTCCCCTGTAGTCTTCCTAGTGAAAAATAATTGCAAGCCTTGAAACAGAGTAGGTGGTTACATCATAGGTTTTCCAAAACCACAGAGGTAGGTAGCTATGCCTTTGGGTTTATAAAGGGTGACTAAAACCCCTTTATTGAGACTGGAACTAAAATTGAAAAAGCAGTAACCTGGGGGGGGGTGGCTGGATGCATTCTGTAGTGGTTTTCTGTTTCAAACTGGTGTTTTAATTAAATGCATTATCAAACAAGACAGTATTGACACAGCTGAATGTATAGCTTATTACAGAGGGCTTTGTTATAGCTCTTTATTCATGGAGGTTAAACTTACAAGGACTGTGAAACAAGGAATTGTGAGAGGTTTTCGGATTTATTTTGCCTACAAGATCATTTGAGATGCACCTATTACTGCTTCCTAATCATTACTGTTTTGCTGAGTAAATATTCAGCTGCAAATATAGAAATAGACTGATAGTTCACTCTTAGTGAATTCTGACTAGATAAATTAATACCAGCATTATGTGACGAGCTACCTTCTTTCTGACATGTTATGACTTTTTTATGTGCAAAAGTCACTTTTGTATCCTGTCGTCTTGTATGTCATGTTTATGTACAAACAATGAAACTGCTACTACAAACAAATTTTATAATTACTGAATTAAATTTTATATTGACATAAATACTGTGATTGTTTTATTTACAAATAGTGTTAATCTGTATTCTGCATTTAAGTTTACACTTTACAGAGAAAAGCAGTACCGTAACTGTAGCCTAAACAAGGAGTCCCTAGTACAGATGATGATGGTGCATGCTTACATCAGCTGAAATATACTTCAAACTCTAAGATAAGGGTGGAAAAGTAAAGTTTTACATTAGGTGAACATTCTCTGCAAAATACTTAAATTGATGGAAAATGAAAGATGCGTCTCACTTTTTTACTTCACTAGGGGATGCTTAGGAGAGTGGCGCTTCTGTATCGTGCCTAAGCCTGTATTTTTATATTTCCAGATCTAGTTCAACACTCATCTGTGTCAACTGTTACACAGTGCATCTAGTTTTATTTGTCTGATTAGCCAGTGACCTAAACTTGTGCACAATACTCCATGGATAAGAAAAACTGTCATATGGCAGTATTTTAGATAACTAACATGGCAGGATTATAGTTCTTTATTAAGATGTTTAGTATGGTTTGTAAACGTAAACCAGCCGTGAATTTGTGGCAGTCTGTATCCATAGTACTATTTTAACCGCAGCTTGCTTTTAGTACATCCTTTGTCCTAGAACATGTGACATCCATTTAATGTACATTTCCATCATGTGCATTTATAAATACCAGTGATCTCATAATATTTATTTAGCATATTTAACTGTGTACGATTGCATGGTCTTTAGTGGGGCAGTAACATGCATCTTTATGAATCATTTTGCTTTCCCAGTGTTCAGGGTGATTGAAGGTCAATATATTTTCTATGACTTGAGCTACATTTTGGCCTTTTTATAAGACAAAGTTCCACAGAAAGTTTATGGGACAACACACCGTGTTTGTTTGTACACTAAATTGTTTTTGAATGCAGTTGAAATTTCCTTATTAACCCTGTAATGAAGAGGAAAACCTTTTAAATTGTAGTTTCCATAATAAACACACCTCACACACACACCCACAGTGAGCTGGATTCTAAAATGTGTGTTTGTGGCAGGAAACTGTTCTGAATTTGCAATATTTTATGGGAGTGATGCACAACATAAGGTTGACTTCTTTTGGAACTGTGATACCAAGTCACTGACTTCTGTGTCTTTTGGCATCTTGAGTTGTAATTCAGAAGAGGAGAGAAACTCTTTGGGTGGAACAAAGAATTGCTGCTGCATACAGCTAAATCTTGGTAGCCATTGACAACAGCATATAGAATACAATAAAGAAAATGTGACTCCCCCAACCCAAACAATGCATTTGTCTACACAAAAAAATGGCACAGTTTCCATTTCCCAGCCGCAAATGCCTTGTGGTTGTGCATTTAACAGTATGTGCCATACACAGCCAATTTAGTACTACTTTGTGTGGTGAATCATGGCAATTTGTAAATGTTGTGATTCTATGCTAAACATCTGCACAAGCAGGGGAATAGCCATGCATGCTCAAATTAGTACTTTTTCTGAGCAGCTAAGAATCTGAGGCATGTTGTTTCTGAGAGAACATCTGGAACCTTCTAAAGCAATGTTCAACATACTTATGGATAAGAATATTCCTGTAAGGCAATATTTTATTCTGTAATAGAGAATAACTGAAAAGGAGGGATACCTATTTAAATGAACTAGAGATAAAAAACTGAAGAGCTGCACATAGTTTAAATGTTAGGAGAGTAACTGCAAGAGCAACAGTAAAACATATGATGTTCATCGTGTTTCACTGTTGCAGTCATTACACTTGGATTATCCTGCTGGCAGGCAACCCAAGTGTAATGACTGCAACAGTGAATACACTCGAACATCTACATTTATGGTAGGTGCACAACTGTACTTTTAAATGAGTAATTTCTGGTTACATCCCCGGCACAATATACACGTGGTAGAGTGGATATTTGTACTGTATGTACATTCAGTAGCCATCCTCAGCATTTGATGCTGTGCCTGCAGAACATTTTGTTACACATCAAAACAGACAAAATGTACAGTGTATGTTATGTAAGAAACATTCAGGCCATAAGCACAGCTGTTGTGCATGTCAATTTAACAAAACTTTTTAAAATGTATTGCATAGGTTAAAACACAACTTGAAAAAATGTAAGGCTGGTTGCATCCACATCTGCAGATTTGGGAGACACATGGTTAAGGATCATCATGAAGCTCATAAACAAAGACATTGGGGACCTACAGACACTAGATCCTACCCAGTTCGGCTTTGTCAAGGGCAGATCCTGCTTTTTGAACCTGGTTGACTTCTTCGAAACAGTCACCAAAGCCATAGATGAAGGGAAGGTAGTCCACACAGCCTATCTGGACCTTGCAAAGGCATTTGACACAATACCCCACTCGGGCATCATAGATAAGCTATCCAGCTTAAATATAAACCCCTATGTCACAAGATGGGTCGCAAACTGGCTCAAAGACAGAACCCACAGAGTGAGAGTTGCTGGAGCCATGTCAGACTCGAAACCGGTCACAAGTGGCATCCCACAGGGTTCTGTCCTGGGACCACTCTTGTTCGGTATATACTTTTCCGAGGTACAGGCAAACGTGGGAGGACTATGGCTCACCAAGTTCGCAGACGACTGCAAACTGGGCACCATAATCAACTCTCCAGCTGACACAAACATCCTTCAAAAAGGTCATATAGTCATACCCTTTGGCAAAAACAATGTGCCCACAAATTACCACATAGGCGGAAACCCATTAAGTACAGAGAAAGTTATTAGGGACCTGAGGACCCAAGTTGATAGCAATCTCTCCTTTGAAAACCACATTGCCAAAGTGGTTAGAAAGACCTTCTACATAGCCCACCTCATCACATCTAGATCAAGAGAGGTAATCGTGCCCCTTTATTCATCCCTCATCAGGCCCATCATAGAATACAATGCCCCTTTTGGGATGTACCTTACCCGACACCTGCAGCAATTAGAAAGACCCCAAAAGTATCTCACCAAGAGGATCAAGGGTCTCAAACAGATGCCATATGCCGCTCGGTTAAAAAAACTCCAGCTCTACTCAGTTGCATACCGCCTACTTCGAGGCGATCTATGCCTGACATACAAAGCTATGTCAAATCCAGAATTAATGGACATGTTCCACCTCAGTAAATCTAAATCCCTTAGAGCCACACGCTGAGGGACTTGAACCTCAGCACAGAAATAAATAGAACTTGCTGGAGGGATAGGTTCATAACCCAGAGGCTCCCTTCGCTCTGGAATAGAATTCCAGTTCATGTGAGGCAGAGCACCTCACTGAATCTCTTCAAGAAGAATCTCGATAGGTGGATGGGGGATCGTAGGTTTGTCCCAGGGATTACTTCCGTGTCACTATTAGACAGAGGCACAGTAAACTAAACCTTAAAAAGGGCACAGTATACTCAAATCAAGGGGTGGCGTAAGCCATACAGAATCGGGCTAGGCTTATAAATGCCCCAGGGCAGATAGCCTAGTATGAACCTATGAACCTATGTTCCAATTAATAAATTCCCGGGAGATCAACATTAGTATCAGACAGTCATGTGCACACAGTGGAGGGCATGCAATGACATGGCATGCATTCACAAGCACTTCATGGTGGGAGTTCTCAAGGATGTACTTTTTTTGGTTTTCTCTTGGAAAAGTATAGTGTATAGAAAAAAATTCCCTGTGGTTACGAGTGGATGACCCAAGGTTGGGATGCCTTGAGCTGCTCTCCTGCATCCCAAAGATGGTATAGTGCTTTGCCAACTTTGCCTATAGATTGATGGCCCTAGTCTGTGGGGTAAGATGGTCAGTCTAAGATTGGGCTGGAGGAAAGAAAGGAACCAGCCACCTGCTCATCATGTCCAATGGAACTAAAAAAATTACCTGGAGTATCCACTTAGAATGACAGTCAAATTAAGTAACCTCCGCAATTCAAAAATTTCACTTTCTTACATTCTCTTGCTGTAACTCCAATCCTGCCATTTTCCATCAACAGAAAATGGATATCAGATGTCAGCTTTTCGTTAACTCATCAAATGTCTAGTTACAGAATCTTGTACTGAACTTCTGAGCTAGACTCAAATATGTGATAAGAAAAGCCTGCCATAGAAACCACTACCTGTGCCTCATCCATTGTAAAAGGAATTAATTTATTGCTACTATTCCAGTCTTAGTGTTAATAATCTTATATACTGAAAGTACAACATCCTCCAGCTTCAAAAGACGGCTGTTAACTCCTGTTTAGGTCTTGTCATGTATATCGGCACGCCATGTCAGATACACTTACAACTCTTTGTCCATCTTAAATGTCATTGCCATAGATTTCCATATCATCTCAGCTAATGACTCAAGGTAGAGAGCAAATAATATTGGTGACAGGACACCCTGGATGGATCCTATATGAAAATTTGTGGGAGTTAAAGAAAACCATGCATTAATCAGATTTGTTGTGGAATCAGAATGTGTTGCCACAATCCATTTTCCTAATTTCTTTATAAATGCAAAAGCATTCAGACATTTCACCAAGTAATACAATTCTTCTCTATTGAAGAATACATATTGTAAATAGTGCGACATTGTTGCATTTCTGCTACCATTGTGCTTTCTAACTCTTGCAATTCATTTTATTTTATTTTATTTTATTTTTGTATTTTATTGCACTGAAAAGAATGTTTGGACCATAGCACTTCCCCATTCAACTCCCTTTTTTCCCCATTGTCAACATGGGATCGGGGTGTTGTGTTAACTGTGATTTGGTCATGTTGACCCAGTTTGATGTATAAATAAAATTGTTATTTTGAAGAATATGGTCCAATATTACAATGGAATACATTAAAACTCTTGCAATTAAATGTACAAGCTTTGTCAAAACATAAATTCCATTAATCCTGAAACTTGATATATATTTCTTTGAATTATAAGTAGGTCCAGGGACTCCCTATACTCTGAGTCACTGGACACAGACCACAATCCTTTTATATAAATTCCCATGTATTTTCCTAGGCTTGGAATTCTAACCACTCTTGGGCTACCTCTTCCATTCTGAATACTTAACATATTTACATCTCCCATGTAGGTACTTATCCTTTGCTAGAAGACAACCAAATTATTCATCAAGCCTAGAGAATCCTCTGTCAGTCCTGGTGGAAAGTGTACACTAAAAAGTTATTTTAATTCCATCAGAGAAAACCTTAGTGCCCGTACAACAACCCTTCTCATCTGTCAAATTCCCCTCTGTTGACAGGGGATACACTCTGGATAAGGGAGTGCTCCCTTATTCCTAGTCCCCTTGAAGGGGTGACCGTACAATTTTTATCCAGTCACCCTTAAGGAGTCTCTTATATTTAGCTACATGAACATGTGTCACTTATATTATCACTGCTTACTGATGACAACTTCAAATATCCTACTTCTGTATTTTTCTTAGCAGGACTGACTAGCCCATTAACATCCCATGTAAACAGTCTCATTCAATACCTATGATAAGAATTGCCACTTTCAGCCTTCCTGTTAGAAGTATTTATAGTTATACCATGTCACAGGACACCATACAGATTGAAGTTACTCAGACCTCCAACATTTCTGAGTAAATCTTGTTACTACAGCTGTACAAACTGATGAACCATGTCAACATATCTTTTTTAGTCTCTGCCTTCAAAGCCATGACTCTAGCCCCTTCTACCTAGCATACAGATGCGACTGTTTGTATCATTGTTTTCTAATAACAAAGGTTGCCAGGTGTCTTACTCTCTCCTTTCACTTTAACTGTGAGATGTGTACATTAATGTATGGATAAAACCCTTCATTTTCACAGTACATTTGGCTAATAATGTCTTGGATAAATCCCACAAGGTAGCCTGACTGCGTAACAGCAGAATTGTGTCCCAGATAAACAGCTGTACAACAACTCATACTCTTGAACTTGGATCCTTTGATTAGTGAATACCATCATTTGGATCCTTTGCACAGTGAAGATCATCAATTGTTTATTGCATAAAACTTGCTGAAATGCATTTATTTTCCAAATGCATGTACTCTTCCACTTTTACTATTCAAGGCAGCCCACATATCTATGAAAGTTTTCGCCTCCAGCGGGTAGCCAAAACCTGTCTTTTTATGCTGTGGCATAAGGAAAAAAGCAAATCCTATATAGGACACCAGTCTATCTCAGAACACATGTACGCCCACACACAAACACCAATTCATTCACTGCATAGACAATTTAGGGGACTGCCAGTTCATCTCCTACCCTGTTCTGTGATGTAAGATACCATAGCACAATGCAAATCCCATGTGGTCACAATAATAGCTTCTATTTTTTTGATACCGGTTTATTTTGTTCAGTTTGCAGCTAACCTAGAGCCATCCTCATACTCAGTGAGCAGGGAACTAATCATGGAACGCACACACATTCTCACCCCTGCAAGTACATGGGTTCTCGGAGCCACTTGTTGGATCTGATTCTAGAGCCCTTTCAAACTTTTTATCTCCCATAATGCATCTGTGCCCAAAGTTACCTCAAAAATCATGTTACCTTTGTGAATGGACATGGAACTGGACAGCTAAACACTCACCCTCATATTTTCTATTTATTCAGATACCAACTGAAGCAAACAGTGCAGCAACCATAAAAGTTCAACTAGAAAAGAAAAAGCAGCAAATAAACTGTGTGCAAAATTCCGTCTCTGTGTCTTGGGAATTCACCTCTATTCAACGCTCATAACAGTCCACAACACCTTCAATGAAACCAAGTAGAAGTGAACAAAAGTTTATTGTAATGCCAACAAACAAAGAATGGTTAAGCGCTTTCACTTGAATAAAACAAGCTTCCTTAGAACACCATAGCTTGCATCACAGTTGTTTAAATAACATTTTTGGCACCAAAATTCAGTTTGAAATTTTAAAGCTATACACACATCCTATAACCATTGTTCTCTATTCATAAAATTTTAAATAATATTCATATTATTTCTAAAAGCAATGTTACATATAATATGTGTTGATAAAGTGAACAAGTTAAAAAACTGAAAAAATGTTAACAAAGACATTTACATTTAGATCATATCAAAACATGTTTAAAAACATATGACAATGTACCTTATAGATAGTTCATTTTAAGACCAATAGTGGTTTGACAGATGCAGTGTCATTTAAACCTGGTATAGTGGAAGCATCCGTATATATATTTGCCACCAAAATTCTTTATATAATAATAAATTATTAAAGTCACCCCCTCTATTATTGGTGTGCACAATGTCCACTATACCAAAATTAAAATAATGTTTGTCAACATGTTGTTTAATATGTTTATACAAAGCATTTTTTTCATCCTTCCTTCTGATGCTATAAAGGTGAGAGTATATAAGTTTATTTAAACTCCTTTGAGTCTTACCTATATAGAATCCTGAACATGTTCTACAGATGGCAATATACACCACCATTTTAGTTGTACAGTTGCCCCCACAGAATTTAATTCTAGTGTGTTTGTAATTATCCAATTTCACACCGTCTCCCTGAAATATGGTGTGACATTGTTTACATGCCCCACATTTTGCAGTTTTCATGTATTCTGTCTTCTTAATAAAGATACCCTTCTCTAAAATGGATTTTATGTTGGCGCCTACCTTATAAACAAACCTTGGGCATTCATCTAATGTGGGTGCTATATCTTGATCAGCAAATATTATATGCCAGTTATTCATCAAAATCTTCTTGACTTTACCTGAATATATGCCAAATTCCAAAATGCAAGATTTACCAAAAATGCAAGTTTCAGACTTCATATCATGCAATATATCCACAGTCGAAACAGTAGCTGTCCTATGTTTTTCACCCAACAAAGGCTTGTACTGGTTACCCCATTTCCTCACAACATAATTACTTACATTTTCCATAACTCTAACGTCATAACCTCTGTCCTTAAATAAGGACATTATAAATTTCACCTCATCCAACATGTCCTCATATCGTGAGGTCATCCTAACTGCTCTAATAAGCTGACCCTTATATATATTCGTGAATTGTTTCTTCGGATGGTAGCTAGAATATTCCAAATAACTATTAGAAAAAGTGTTCTTTCTATAAATTTTGGATTTAAACTCATCCCCAGTTTTGTTAGTTCAATAGCAGTGCGTGCATGAAAAGTCATGGATCGGGGAAATTTAATGCATTCATATTTATGGTTTTAGATAAACTCCATCTTCCTAGGGAAGGTGATAAATATTTGAATTATGTAAAATGGAAGCAAAATTCTTTTTTATCCAGCAATGAGCATTTCACATTATTAATTTTCCACATTTACATGTCTGGTTTTTTGGCATATATGTGTATGTTTGTGTGCATATACATATATACATACAGATACGTGTATATATATATATATATATATATATCTGTATATGGGTCTACTGTATAACTTCGAAAACACACATTCTAAATTAGACAGAAGACCCACACCTCCGCGACAGTGCACTTCCACGAAAATCAGTTCAACAAACCACTAAAAAACCTATAAAACGTTGTTTTTGCAGGGGGGCAAGTCCCCAGCACCCCCATGTGGGGGGCTGTGCCCGCCACACACCCCTACTTAAATATACCAATTCCGAGATTGCACTACAGTGGGGAAACACGTAAACTCCCTTTCCCCACTGTAGTGTGCTTCAGCACCAGTGTTCCTTAACGGTTTATTGAACCATTCTTCGTGGAAGTGCACTTTCGCAAAACTGAAAATCCACTGTTTGTTTTTGAACAAGTGGATTTTCTGTGTTTTTCCAGTAGACCTATATATATATATATATATATATATATATATATATATATATATATATATATATATATATATATATACTACAGAGAGAGAGAGAACCCAGGCTGACTCTGACCTGAGTTTGAATAGCTCTGAGTGCTAGCAAAACTGGACAAGGGAGAATGAGACTAAGTGGCTAATGTTGGCTTACCCATCCTTGGGATGGGAGAGGTGGTTTTATTCCACATATCACCACCATGTAAGTGGAGGCTTGTACAGCACTGAAAATGGCCAGACAAGAAATGTAGGCTTTAACTATCCCAAGCCAGTGAGTGTAGTCCTCAGTATGTGAATAGAAGCAAGTACATTTAGGGAGATGTGTACCATATCATACCTCCTCCTCATAGTCTATGCCCCTCTAACCATTATTTGACACTTAACTGTGCACAGCTGCTGATGCAGATAAATGTCTGTGTCTCAGAAGCTTTCATCAGCACTAATTCATTCTTAAGCACCCTCCATTTAGCTAAGCAATGAATGGGGCCATCCAAAGGACATCACCAGTGGCAGAGGGCTAAATATGGACCGTGTCTTCACTCTGTAAATCAAAAAAATACCACCCATGTGGTCCTCTAACAATATTACCTGTTTGCTTACTCAAAAGCAGCAAACTTCTTCTATGATCCTTTCTAAAGCAGTTTAACTTACAGATAACCGTTGGATATAGATAACCGTTGGATATGTTCCTGAGATACAGAAATCTTGTCATTGTGCCTCCCCCCACAAAAGGGGGATACTTCAGATCCCAGGAACTAGATCCATCAGTCTAACAAGTGTAATTTGCAAAACTATGGGACATTTATCTGAATTTCTAAGCCCCAATATGAAAATGCTATTGCTCTAGACTAGCAACAGTATGATTTTTGTCCAAGTGATACCAGGCCTACTTTAAGAACAGCATTAAAAATTTAGATAGGGCCATGCAGTTCATACAGCATGCTTGGATCTGTTGCTCTTTGACACTATTTCCCATGCTGGAATTTTAAATAAATGTTAATCACCTTATGACGTTAATTGGATATTAAACTGATTGACAGAACCATCATAATTAAAGTAGCAAGTACCATTTCAGAAAGCAAAAAAGGTGACCATTGGCATGCCTCGGAGTTCAGTATTGGGACCCCTTTTGTTCAGTATTGACTTCTTGGATCTCCAAATGCTTAATCCTGATATATAGCTAACAAAACATGTTACTGATTGCAGTTGGATGCTGCCATTAAGTTAATATCTAGTACTGTGTTAACTGCAGCAAGGGCTTAGCCATGCAGATCAATGGTTATAATAGCAATGGGTTTAAATAAAATGGAAGTGTAGCATTGTCACCTTTGGTAAAGAAGTTTCAGCAGCAGCTTTCAATATAGACAACAGTCCTCTCTAGACTAATAAGGTCATTAGTGATCCTGGCACATTCATAAACAGTCCCCTATCCTTTGACCACCATATAGCAACAGTAGTCATGAAATCCTAGCTAGCTGAATTAATATTTAAATGTATTTCACCCAGGCCAAAATAAATTATCATTTCTCTAAACTTTGTCCTGATGCAGTGCAATTTTATTTATTTATTTTACATTTGTTAACCAGGTTGGTCCAGCTGGGTAAGAATTTAACCTTTTTCAGTGGAGACCCGAGGGGAAAAGCCCCAAACAGACTTTCAAGTAGAGACAAGTTTACAATAATACAGAGCAAAACAATGTCATGAATACAATGGATAAGAAAAAAAAATAATGTACTCCATGGAATTAAACATAGCTATATACAAAAATATAATAATAAGGTTGTAAAAGGAAAAACAACTATAATAAATCCAAGAGATAAAGCATGTTGCTCCTTTTAGTCTGGTATCTATTCAAACTCTTCAAAAAGCTAGAAAAGACTCCAGAGGTTCATAACTTTTAAATATCCCTGACAGGTTTAAAGCTCTGTCTGTATAGTCTGTCTCAGAGTTCTGACTGATGACTTATGTTTGGAATTCTTGCTGTTAACATACCTCTCAACCTCTTAGCGCAAGAAAAGTGGACAAGGCCAAAAAAGATGACTGGGGGGTAAGCGAAGGATTAAAAACAAGGGCAATTTTTAAATATTGCTCTTAAAAGTTGCTACAATAAAATTTGTCTTACCATGCATTTTTCTGAAATGTCTGTCATTATTTAGTGACTTCAGTCCTCAATGATTTTGAGAACCACACATTTTATGAAGAGACCAAAAAATATGAAGAATCTGGACAGTTGAGAATCTTCTTTAAAACCCAATCTTCCTTGATGTCGTACGCCTCAACAAAGCAAATAGATCCACAATCACTCAAAATAAAGACTTGAATCTCCATCTACAGATAAAGCATGTTGGGGAGACAGATTTATTGCTCAGTGCTTCCCTCAATTTGTGAAATAATCCTGTATTACATATTAAGCAAAGTGATGCCCTCATTTATTTTAAGGCAAACCCTGATGATTAGATGGATCCTTACAAATTCATCCTGGGCCACAAATTTTTTTGCTTGTCTGGAGGCAGCAAGTACCCTCTGAAGGTGGGTATTGTCAAGATGATTGTGACCCATGGACTGACTCTGCCTAGTAAATTCTGAGTGTAGTAAGGGTTAGGCAGTACCATTGTTAACGAGATGCCTACTGTCCTGATTTATATTTCCTTTTCTTGCTGCCAGCATCTACGTCATTTACTGTCTGAGTGGCTAAGTATGATTTCACACTCATAACTAGCCAATCCTTCCATAGGTATGCAAATTTTCTTTACATATCATTGCTCCTCCCATGAAATGAAGCAACTAGTGACAATACCATGCTGCCTACCTCAGTACACCATCCTCATGTAAAGTGAAACAGCTTTTGACAACACCTTGCTCCTTCCTTCAGTGCAGCAGAATCATGCAATAGCCATGCACAACTTGACTGCCTAGTATACTGTTTCATGATTGTCCAAGAGGGAAATTGTTCTTGAGCTCTAAAAATGCATCAGATTGTAAAGACTTGTATCCATTTTTATGAAGGTTGATAGCTCCATCTTTTTTCCCCTTTGTGGGGTAAAACCTTCTACACTCCCCCAAACAAAATTCACTATTAAACTCTGCAGTCATTTGCTATTACCAGACCTTGCAGGTCCCTTAAGATGTACAATTTAGGGTAGAAACATTAGTATTCAATGTTGTCTATCTGTCTCTTTCAAACATATGAGTGGTCTGATCCAACTGGATCCAATAAGTGCAGAATCTGAAGCTTCCTTGGATCCAGAGCTCTGACTCCTTCCCTACCCATAATTCCCTTTACTGCACCTTAGCAGCTCAAATCTCATTTGCTACCTGAAGCAATTGGATGCATCCGAGCTTTCCAAAAAGCTCTCAGTATTTAAAATATCTATCTAGTCTTTCTGTCTCTAATGCAGTTACAAAAAAGAGAGAAATATAGATCTGAAGTAGGATATTCATTTGTCTGCAACCTGTGGGTTATGGATCCGATATCGGATCCGAACCGGCATGGTCTTCCAGCTATGGATCCAAGCTCTCAGCTCCTCCCCTCACCCATAATGCCCTGCTCTACCCTCATGACCTCAGATCTCGTTTGCCGCGCTGGTGACTGGATTTGGGTTCATAGCTCTCAGCTAAGTGGTGATTTATTACCTGTTAAAACAGAAAGTTTTAAGTTTTTTGTGTAATTCTGTGTGAAAGTTTAGGTTTCCCTCCTTGATAGTTTTATTTTGAGTTAAATTAAGTAATTTTTTTCCTCCCTCGCTGTTGCAGTGTGTGTGTGGGCCTGTGTGTCTTTTTGTTTTAAGTTACTTTTAGTAGCTTTGTAGATTATGGCTGATCAGCCTAAATCTATTTTTGTGTGGCCATAAGCTCTCACCGCTGATGGCCACACTGGTTGAACACCTCACATCTGGTTGTTCCATATGTGCAGGGTTCAACCTGAGGGAGCGGAGGTCCAAGCTTGTCTTGGCGGGTCTTTACCGCCAGACTCGGCTCGGAACTACTGTGGCTACGGTTGTTCCCCTGTGGCACCCCTCCTGCTCCTGGGACTCAACCTCCCGCTTCTGGAGAGGAGAGGGATGCTAGTAAAGGACCGAGGGAGAAGCACCTGGCCGAGACCTCTGTTTCCCCGCCAGCCCTTCTCCCGGTCTCCTCCTTCTCGGCTCCGGTCCCCTGTGTGCTTTTCACCGGGTCCTGAGGAGGAGGAGACCCGACGAGGCTATCGAGGAGGCACTCCAGGCCTACCTCGGTAGCCTATCTACACATAGCCTTTCTGATGCTGATCTGGACCGGATGATGAGAAGGTTCATCCAGGCCCAGATGCAGATGGGAGTGCTTGCCTGAGCTCAACACCCTTTTAAGCCTATTGCTCCTTCTCCGACCCGCTATCCGGGTTCGAGCAGCTGGAGCCGAGCAGCGGGGTGGGTCGGCGCCGATAGTACTTGGTACTTTGGATCCGACCCTGCCCTCGGGACCCGACCTCTCGGAGCCTGGATCCGAGCTTTGGATCCGGGGATCAGTGCTGGATCCGAGGGGAGCCATTGTCGGATCCTTTGGTCGTTTGATGTAGTGGAGAGGGCTCTGTTGAGGGTCTCCGGACCCCGGCACTTGTTCCGCCCTCTGCACTGGGCCAGGCTTCCACCATCCGGCCCCTGGGACAGCCCGTTTCTGTGCCCCAAGTTGCTCCTATGGAGCAAATTGCTGCTGACTCCTCTGACAGCCCCCAGAGGAGGTCCAAGGAGGCACATTGACTCCCCAAGTCTCTCACAGAAGACACGGACTTGGAGGAAGGGAAGGCTCCCCACGGTCACCCCGAGGATGTCTCCTTTGGAGACATCATGGAAATGCTCCGTATAAGGGGTGGTCTGCCCCAAGTCTTCCTCGGACGAGTCCGTGTTCTTGGAGGCATTTGAAACGGGCCCGTCTACCTCTTGGGTGTCCCCTGCCGACCCCTGGTGGACCTTATTACCACCAGGGCGTGGAAGGAACCGGACACCGTGGAGCCAATTCCCAAAAGACCGGATAGGATCCTTAGTCCGCCATCCGACCGGGCCCATTGGAGTAAAGATGCCATGTTGACGGCGGCGGCCACAAAGAGGGAACTGGCTCAGGAGAGTCCTCAGTCCACCCACCGAGCAAGGAGTCTCGGATGATGGACCGCTTGGGGAAGCGGATGTTCAGTTCGGCGACCTTCTCGGTAAGGGCGCTGAACTATTTGGCACATGTCATTAGGATGCAGCGAGATCTTATTAAGGAATACGCTGCATCCCCTGAGTCCATTTCGAGGAGGACAGAGTTCTGCACTCCACCCGTATGGCCACTCTTAGGTCAGTTACAAATACTTCTGCTACTCTCCCATGCAACGGAAGGCGCGCTAGAGCTGCGGGACAGGACTGGTCACTAGACGCCAGGCCTGGCTCCGTCACTGCGATTTTCTGAGCCCTTCAAAGCGCCCTTTGATGGTTCTGCTCTGTTTGGCAAGACCGTTCGAGACGTTGACCCAGAGCGAAGGACGGAAGACGCTGTCTGCCGTCGGAATCCGCTTCTCTGCACCCCAGAGGCCCTATTCTAGGAACCAAAAGGGTCAGAAGAAGATGTGGTTCCGAAGTCGCAGCAGTCCCAGCCTGCTCCGACAACCAGTCCTTCCGTGGCAGAGGAGGACAGGGAGGACGCCGCCCTAGAGGCAGAGGGGCTCCCAGAAACTTCGGGTCCAGGGAACCTTTCTCTGAACGGCCCGCAGCAACCCTGAGGGTTGCCCGACTGCTCTACTCTGGAGGCAGTCGGGGACGCTGGGCACCTAGCGGCATGGGAGTCCATAACATCGGACCGCTGGGTTCTCCAAATCATATCCAGGGATATCGCATTCCTTTCCTTCACCTTCCAAAGTTGAAGTCCCTCCCAGACGCCCCACCCGGTCAACGGGAGGCCGCTTTAGCAGAAATTGGCCATCTGCTAAAGAAAAGAGCCATCCAGCCCGTTCCCCAGACCAGATCGGATCAGGGTTCTACTCCAGATTCTTTTAGTGCCAAAAAGACGGGGAACTAAGACCAATCCTAGACCTCTCTCTCTTGAATCTGGCAGTCCCCAAAGAAAAATTCGAATGGTCACTCTGCAATCTATTCTCCTTCTGGGAGAAAATCACTGGATGTGCTCGATAGACCTCAAGGACGCGTACTACCACATCCTGATGGACAGGCGCTCCAGGAGGTTTCTCCGGCTGGGAGCCAGTCACTACCAGTTCGGGTCCTTCCCTTTGGTCTCACCACAGCCCCCAGGGTGTTCACCAAAGTATTAGCAGTGGTAGCGGCCCACCTGAGGCTTCAGGGGTGCAGGTCTTTCCCTACCTGGACGACTGGCTTCTTACGCACCAACAAGGCATCTACTTCTATTGGCGAGACTCCTTTCTCCATCTTGCTCCCTTTCTGGGCATCACAATAAATACAAAAAGTCCAACCTGGCCCACACAGCTCTTAGATTTTATAGGGGCCAGGCTAGACACAAGGAGTTTACTAGCCTTCCTCACTGCGGACAGAGTTCTAAATCTGCAGCTCCAGGTGCGGGCCATTCTCCATTCAAGTTCTGTTCCAGCGGAGTTGGTCCTGAGGGCTCTAGGGTCCATGGCATCGGCTATAGCACTTCTTCCTCTTGCCAGGCTCAATATGCATTCTACAGTGGACGCCTTAGTACAGTGGGCATACCTTGCTCTCCCCATGCATCATCCCATAGCGAGCAGCTAGGCCTGCAAGCGGGCCCTCTTGTGGTGGCTCCACTCCCGGATCTCCACAAGGCCGCCCATTTTGTGCTTCTCCCCTCTCGCCACGGTGACCACGGACGCCCCGCCTCGGGTGGGGGCACGCCGGACCGCCCAAGGCACGTGGAACGATTCAGAGACCTTACTGCATATCAATGTTCTAGAGATGAGAGCAGTGCTCTTAGCGTTGCTAGCACTTCAGGACTTTCTTCCCTTGGGAACAATTGCGATTCAATCGGACAACATGTCTGTTGTCTGGTACATCAACAAGCAAGGGGAACAAGGTCTAACCCTCTTTGTCGACAAGCCATGAGAGTTTGGGAATGGGCAATCACCACCAATCGCTTTCTAATAGCAACGCACATTCCGGGTCGGTCCAACATCCTAGCGGACAAGCTCAGTCGCACCATTCTGACCCCTTACGAGTGGTCTCTCAATTGTCAAGTAGCGGAACGCATATTCGCACGGTGGGGAACCCTTCATGCGATCTTTTGCTTCTCCCTCAAGCACCAAGTGCGGCAGGTTTTAGGGTCTAATACCTCCTCCCGGAGGTACCCCAAGAGACGCTCTGGTGCATGCTTGGCCACCCGGTCTTCTGTATGCCTATCCACCCTTGCCTCTGATGCTCCAAGTTCTTCAGAAAGCCTCTCGGGTGGGTTGCAGAATGATTCTCATTGCTCCATTCTGGCCTCGACAGATCTGGTTCCCCTTCCTAAGGTCTCACTCGGTGAATCCTCCTTGGATTCTAGATCCCATCCCGGATCTGATATCCCATCCATCCTGCATTCCTCCTCCGAATCTGGACAACCTGAAGCTGACCTGCTCCAGTTCCACTCTTGATAAGGACTCCGTATTTCTTCACCAGTAAAGGCAATTTTGGTGGCGGCTCATAAACCATCCACTAGAAAGGTTTACAAGCAAATGGAAACGCTTTCTCTTTGTGGAGCGGCAAGGCCTGAATCCTTCACGGTTCCTCTCCCTTTAGTGCTTGACTTTCTAACCACTCTCTTTAACGATGGTGCCAGCAGTTCCACAGTCAAAGTACAACTGGCGGCAATTTCTCACTATCACATTGGCCATGACTCTAATCCTCTTATGTCAGCCAAATTGTGTAAAATTTTTCTTAAAGGTACTTTTCTTCTCAGGCCCCTATAAAACAAGCAGTTCCTCCTTGGGACCTTTCTCTGGTCCTACAGGCCTTGACCGCCTCCTTCGAGCCAGCGGCTACGGTGGATCTCAAATTCTTGTCCTACAAGACAGCCTTTTTGGTAGCCATTACATCAGCCAAGAGAGTTTCTGAACTTCAAGCATTATCAGCTAAACCTCCTTACTTGGTATTTCATCCGACCGTGTCTCCTCAGGACCAACCCGTCCTTTCTTCCTAAAATCGCTTCTGAAGCAAACATCAATCAATCCATTAACCTCCTGTTTTCTTCCTAAATATGAAAACAAAGGTGAATATAAGCTACATTCACTAGATGTTCACAGGCAACTTAGATTTTATCTGAACAGGACAGCTGGTCATAGGCAATCCGACCAGCTGTTTATTTCCTTTGCAAAATTCAATTTGGGCAAGCCAATCTCTAAAGTTTCTCTGTCCCGCTGGATTTCACAGTGCATTTTATTGGCTTATCAAGCTTCAGGAAGGCCCGCACCGGAGGGTGTTCATGCCCATTCAACCCGGTCAGTATCTACCTCGGCAGCCTTCAAGGCTAGGATTCCTCTAGATGATATTTGTGCAGCAGCCACGTGGGCTTCATCTCATACGATTATTTCCCACTATAAGTAGTATCTTGCATCTAGGGTAGAGCATCCTTTGGCTGAATATCCTTCCATGATGGCCGCCCAAGATTCAGGTAGCTGGGGACTCTGTCCCACAGGTTGCAGACAAATGAATATCCTACTTCAGATTTAGAAGTTATGTACTCACCATAACGCTCCATCTGAGTAGGTGTATTCATTTGTCTGCAACTCCTCCTATCCCTGGCCTATCAGTTTCCTGCATATTCTATGTTACCCTTTTTAGGGTATTGTTGCTTTGGCAAACTCGATCTGAGGTCATGAGGGTAGAGCAGGGCATTATGGGTGAGGGGAGGAGCTGAGAGCTTGGATCCATAGCTGGAAGACCATGCCGGTTCGGATCCGATATCGGATCCATAACCCACAGGTTGCAGACAAATGAATACACCTACTCAGATGGAACGTTATGGTGAGTACATAACTTCTAATTTTCAGGTACATGTATATATGTATATAAGGTTCTCTTTCATCTTCAGTTTGGAGAGGATCCTTGGTAGTGATTGTGACTTCAGCCTTTAAAGGGGTTTGGCAGGTTCCCAGAATGAGGTCTCTCCAACAGGGTCAGTTCCATCCAAGACCCAGCTGGGGTCTGCTCCTTCTCTTCATCCTGGCTGACAGGGACAGTTGGTTCCAAAAACTTATAAGGATATCTGCTTCATCCATTCCCATTCTAATTCAGACCCTTCTGTAACTCCTCTAGAAGGCCAGCACAAGAAAGAAATGATGTTATGTAGTCCAATCTCGCCTACATTCTTACTCATGGGTTCGAAGCAGAATATCGGCTCCGTCTCGGCCAACTTTTATTTTCTAGCACAAAGTCTCTAATTGGCTGGGCTAAACAGGTATCCCATGTTGCACTGCTCCATAGCCCCAGATCTTGTTTGCCGCTCGTGTAGCTAGGACGTGGTCTCTCTTGGCTGTGGCTAAGTACCTCAAAATTTCTATTTTTCTCTTCAGAAAATTGTTGATTCAAACAAAAGCTATTTTAATAGCTATTTCTTCTTCTTTACCATCTATATTTGGTTGAAGTGTTGTCTGTGTGTGAGTGGTATCCCTAACTGTTCCGGTGGGCTAGGCCCATTTAAGTTAGAGGACCTAGTCCTCCTTTTTGTGCAGTGTTTTACCTTGTGCTTTGGCTTCCTGTATTTCAGTGTGATTTTTTTCTCTGGTCGAGTTGTGTGTTGTACTTTCTAGAACAGTTTTACTTAGAGGTTCTTGGGTTTTTGTGTGTAGCTATAGTTTCCTGCCTTTGCTGTTTCCCGGCTAGGTCTCCCTTTCGTCTTGGTGTTTAATACCTTACTTGAGATGTCTAAGGATCAAAAGGAACATAAACCTTCGGGTTTTAAGAAATGTTCCAAATGTAGCTACAAGATGTCTTATTACGGACGGACATTCCGTGTGTGTGTATAGCCTAGGAGCAATTCACTTGCAAGAATCCTGTAGCTTTTGCCACGCCTTCAGTCCGAGGGTGCTACAGGAAGAAAAAATAAACTTATATTGAAGGGACTCCTAAAACCTTCGTTTGAGGAGTCTTTAGACTCTACTTCGAGTACTCAGTCTAAGTCTAAGGTTTCGAAGTCGAAGAAAATATCTCTGGCTCTGTCTGTTTCCTCGGGGGCCTCCGGAGAAAACTTCTAAACTGGACTCTACCTCCTCGGCTCCTCTGTCCTCGGGGCCGCAGGAGGTATCTGTTGTGCTGGAATCGACCTCGGCTCCAATTTTATTGGAACCCATTCGGAGCCGGTCTCCCAGTGTTAGGCATGGCTTTCCTGATAGGAGATCCCAATCCCCCCCTCTGTCCTCCAAGTCCTCCAGGCTGTCCGATTTGGATGTTGATAGGGTGGTTCAGAGGCTCCTGCAGTCGCCGGTGTTGGCAAAATTATTCTCGGCTCCGACCCAGTCTGCTCCGGAGCCCATCCCGATGCTTGTGTCGATGGTTCTTCCTCCGAGCACTTCCTTGTCTTTGGAGCCAGAGTGCTCCACTCCAAGTGATGTTCTTGTGCCGGCTCTGATACCCCTCAAGGGTTTATCGGTGCCGACATCGGCTCCAACCATGTCGGTCCCACACACAGGTTTCGGTACTCGGGTTTCCTCTGTCGGGCCCGAGGGGGATACTTCGGGACATCTGCCGGTTCCGAGCCTACCCCTCAGTGCATCGGTTTGGGGAACCCCGACCCTGGTCGTGGCCTCGGATGCCGGTCGGTCCTCGGATTTGGGGGGACCTGCCTTTGAGGCCATGAGGAGCGCACTGTCCAGATCTCCAGTTACATCACCCAGATCAGTCATTCCGTCCCCTTCCACCCTGGCTAGAGCCTCTGATGACCCCCTATCTGTGGATGGCGGAGCCCAAAGGTCTGGGGATACCCTCATGAGTGGTCCCCAACTTTCTGAGGGTCCCTCAGAGTCCGTGCCTGAGGAGCCCCCCCAGAAAGAAGTTGTGCAAGAGGAAGCACATAGACTCACAGGACGAGTTTCTCACTTCTGATACTGACCTCAAGGAGTCAGAGGGGTCCCCCAAGTCGTCGTCTGATGACGTCTCTTTCTCCGACATCCTGGAGATATTGAGACAGAGAGGCGACTGGCCGTCCAAAACCCCCTCTGAGGAGGAGTCTGTATTCCTCAAGGCCTTTGGAGCTCAACCCCCTCCACCTCCTGGGTGTCTCCACCCTTCGACAAGCTCCTGGATTTAATTTGTCGAAGGGTGTGGGAGAATCCTGATTCAGTGGAACCTGTGCCCAGAAGGCCCAATAAGTTTCTTTCTGCCCCCCCAGGGAAAGAGTTCCTGTCCAAAGGGGTTTCTGTAGATGCCATGGTGGTGGCGGCTGCCACACAGCAGGAAGTAGCCGAGTCTTCTTCCTCCATCCTCCTAACAAGGAGTCCAGGAGCATGGACCGCTACGGGAAGCGTACCCTCTCATCAGTGACCTTCACCCTGCAGTCGCTGAATTATCTTTGTCATTTTACTCTGCTCCAGAGAGATCTCCTCAAGGAGTTAGGAGATACACTAATGGGTAATGTACCTGAGGCATTAGCACACACGGTTAACGCCCAGGTGTCTACCCTCAATTCGTTTGTCAACTCGTCCATGAGGCTCATTTCGTATCCAGCCGAGGGGGCGAGTAGGGCAGTTAGTTCGGGAGTAGCCCTCAGGAGGCAAGCCTGGATGTGCTTGTGTCATTTCGCGGAGGCCTTCAAGTCTTCCTTCACTGACGCCCCTTTGATGGGTCCTCACTTTTTGGGACCAAAGTGAAAGACACCCTCACCAGATGCGAGCAAGAGGGAAAGACCCTGTCTGCCATAGGAGTCTGTTTTTCCCTTCCCTCTAGGCCTTACCCCAAGGCTCAGAGAGGAGGGAAGATGTGGTTCAAGAAATCACAGAAGCTTTTCCCTGCCGCACAAGGTGAGTCCCTCTCCAGAGGCAGAGGAGGTGGAGGTTATTCTGGAAGACGCCGCCCTAGAGGCAGAGGAGGCCCCCGCAACTCGGGAGACTGTGATTCCTTTCACGGTTCCTCTTACCATCGTTCCTGATGTGTTGCCCGACTGTGCTATTCCGGAGCCAGTCGGGGGCCGCATTTCGTTGTACCTAGAAGCCTGGGCAAGCATCACCCAGGATCGATGGGTACTCCAAATAGTTTCCGGAGGTTATACCATTCCCTTTTTGTCAAACCCCCCTCCAGTCAGGAGGATCCCAGACGTTCCACCCAGTCAAAGGGATCACGCAGCATTAGAAGTCTTAAAGCTGCTAAACAAAGGAGTCATCCAACCTGTTTCCTCAGACCAAATTGGATTAGGAACTTACTCAAGACTCTTTTTGGTGCCGAAAAGAACAGGGGACTTGAGACGCATTCTAGATCTCAGCCGATTAAACCACTACGTTCTGAAGTCCAAGTTCCGAATGGTCACCCTTCAGTCCATTTTCCCGTTGCTGGGAAAAGAAGTGTGGATGTGCTCCATCGACCTCAAGGATGGTTACTACCATATCAAAATGGACAGGGCATCCAGGAGTCACTTACACTTCGGGCTGGGAACCAGCCATTTCCAGTTTCGTGCCCTGCCCTTTGGTCTCACCACAGCCCCCAGGGTGTTCACCAAGTGCTTGGTGGTGGTGACAGCTCACTTGAGACGTCAAGGATTCCAAGTGTTTCCATAGTTGGACGACTGGCTCCTTACCGCCCCCACCAGGCATCTTCTCATCCGGGCCAGGTATGCTACCATTACCCTCTGTCAACAACTAGGAATTACCTTGAACTGGGAAAAATCTGCCTTGCTGCCCTCACAGCATGTCACATTTATAGGCGCAGAGCTAGACACCATCCAAACATGAGCCTTTCTGCCCCAAGAAAGGATCGGAGTATTGCAGAGTCAGGTTCATGCTTTATTACCCCTC
The DNA here is from genome assembly GCF_019279795.1 of Protopterus annectens. NCBI lineage: Eukaryota > Metazoa > Chordata > Ceratodontiformes > Protopteridae > Protopterus > Protopterus annectens. The sequence goes on along the minus strand of NC_056743.1, from coordinate 933,342,937 downwards.
AGGAAAGTACAAGCGAGATGGGTGCTTCAGCTTTTGGGATCCATGGCAGCTACCATTATGTTAGTGCCTCTAGCGAGATTACACATGAGGCTTCTTCAGTGGCTTCTCTTTGCCCAATGGTCCTTTCAGAAACTCCCCCTTTCCCACCAGATCCTACTCATGGACCGAAGCAAGCGGGATCTCCATTGGTGGCTATGCCTCACCAATCTGGACGAGGGAAAACCATTTGTCCCTTCATCACCCATCGCCACGGTAACCACAGACACCTCCCAGATGGGGTGGGGGGGCATTAGCTTGGCAGGACAGCCCAAGGCATGTGGCTAGATCACAAGGTACATCTGCATACCAATGTTTTAGAGATGAGAGTGGTGTTATTGGCGTTGTGGGCACTTCAGAGCTCTCTTCCTCTGGGAATGATTGCAATTCACTCAAGACAACATGTCCGTTGTGTGGTACATAAACAAGCAAGGAGGAACCAGATCTTACCCCCTGTGCAGAGAGGCCATGCGAGTGTGGCAGTGGGCAGTGTCTTCCCAACGGTTTCTAGTGGCAACGCACATTCCGGGGAAGGCCAATGTGATAGCAGACAGGCTGTGCAGAGCTATTCTAATACCTTACGAGTGGTCCCTGAACCTTCTGGTTGCAGAACAGATTTTCAACAGGTGGGGTCCACCTTGCTGCGATCTTTTTGCCAGTCCCCTCAATGCCAAATGCAGCAGCTACTTCACCCTGATCCCCCCACAGGGGGAGTCACCCAGGGACGCTGTAGTCCATGATTGGCCCTCCGGTCTGCTCTATACTTTCCCTCCATTTCCTCTGTTACCAAGAGTGATTCAGAAAGCCATATCCTTGGGAAGCAAGATGATTCTAATTGCCCCACACTGGCCTCACCAAGTCTGGTTCTCTTTTCTTCATCAATTCACGGTGGACAGTCCTTGGACTCTGGACCCTGTACCAGACCTACTGACGCACATGTCGGGGCAGTTCCATCCCTCCCTGCAGACCCTCAGGTTGACAGCCTGGCTACTCCACTTCCGTCGTTAGTCAGACTTCGTTTTTCGCCCGAGGTGGTGCACATTTTATTCTCTTCTCATAAGGAAGATTTATTCCAGCAAATGGAAGAGATTTTCAATTTGGGCTCAGGCTCAAGGACATGACCCTAACACAGCTCCAATTCCTGATGTTTTGGATTTTCTGTTCATGCTCTTTCAACAGGGTTCCGCCCCTGCTACCATTAAAGTGCAACTGGCTGCTATTTCGAATTTTCATACCTCCTACGAGCCTTCCCTTATGGCACATAAACTCTGTAAGGCCTTTCTGAAGGGCACCTTGTTATTCTGGCCTCCTGTGTCAGAACCTATCATGCCGTGGGATCTAAACTTTGTTTTGCAAGCCCTGACCTCCCCATCTTTTGAACCAGCTGCCTCATGTGACTTAAAGTTCCTGTCTTGGAAGACTGCTTTCTTGATAGCCATCACATCAGCTAGATGGGTGTCAGAGATTCAAGCTTTGTCCATCAAACCCCCATATTTAATCTTCCATAAGGACAGGGTTTCTCTTAGACCTAATCCATCCTTTCTTCCTAAAGTTACATCTACTGTTAATCTCAACCAGTCTATTGAGCTGCCAGTTTTCTTCCCTCAGTTCTCGAACAAAGCAGAGTTTAGATTTCATCAATTGGACATGCACAGGCAATTACGATTCTACTTACACAGGACAAAACAACTACGGAAAGCTGACCAATTGTTTGTCTTTTTCAGAAGGTAGAGCGGGATCCCCCATTTCTAAGGTTACAATCTCCAGATGGATTTCAAGTTGTATTTCCTTTATTTACTCCTCTGCGGGCAAAGATCTACCATTCCCAGTCAAGGCTCACTCTACCAGGGCTGTTTCTGCGTCAACAGCTTACCATGCCAGACTTTCTTTGGATGATATTTGTACTGCAGCCACGTGGGCTTCCCCACACACCTTTATTACTTATTACAAACTGGACGTGGCTTCTAGGGGCCGGGCTTCCTTTAGTTCCACAGTCCTCAGTAGTATCTTCCTTTGAACCTCCCAGGATAGAGGTGCTAGGGACGCTGTCCCGTGAGTAAGAATGTAGGCGAGATTGGACTACATAACATCAAGAAGTTATGTACTCACCATAATGTTCGATGTATGTAGTCCATCTCGCCTCACATTCTTACGTACCCTCCCACCTGCCCCCTTCCTGGATGATTTGGAGGCTGAAATTGGCGTTTGAGTACCCTTCAGTGGCAGTTGTTTTTTTCTTATTCCCCTTGATAGTGTTCTATTGTAGTGGGTTGTTGTTATGCATGAGGTGCGATTGTGGTTTTGCAGCAAACTAGATCTGGGGCTATGGAGCAGTGCAACATGGGATACCTGTTTAGCCCAGCCAATTAGAGACTTCATGCTAGAAAATAAAAGTTGGCCAAGTTGCAGCCGATATTCGGCTCTGAACCCGTGAGTAAGAATGTGAGGCGAGATGGACTACATACATCGAACATTATGGTGAGTACATAACTTCTTGTTCAAACAGAAGCACATAACTTCCTCTCAAGAGTATTTCATCATTGACACTGACATGGAGAAAGGGGAGGGTTCCCTTTGATCCCCCTCTGAAGATGTCACTTTTGGAAATATCCTTGAATTGATGAAGAAAAGAGGCCCCAAGGCCATTCCCCTGATGAATTAGTGTTTTTGGAAGCCTTTGGTTCCAGCACGTTTGTCCTGGGTGGTACCACCGGTTGATCCACTTATTGACCTTATGGCTCTACAAGTGTGGAGAGACCCTGATGTGGTGGAAGCTATTCTCAAGAAAGCAGATCATGTATAAGCTGCTCCCAAACACAGGAAGCATTGGAGCAAGGGTCCTGCAGTGGATTCTATGTTGGTAGCAGCAACCACCAGGAAAAAACTATCAGAGTTTATCTGATCACCCCCTTAACAGACAGTCTAAGGTGATGGACAGGTTTGGGAACTGAGCCTATGCATCAGCATCTTTCGCAGTTACATTGCTGAACTACTTAGCTCATATGATTAGATTCCAGAGAGACTTGACCAAAGAGATTTCAAGTGTCTCTCTGGGGCTATTGCTTGTGGATGCTCAGAACACAGTGGCCTTCTAGCTTCCTACCCTACAATCCACCTCAAACTTGGCCATACATTTGTTCTCCAATGTAACCAATGGCATGGTCACAGCAGCAGGCACTGGCATTACTATGCACTACATGCCTGGATGTATCTATGTAATTTTGCGGAAAGCTTCAAGTTGTCCTTTGTTAATGCCCCCCATGATTGTTTAGCTCTCTTTGGACTCAGAGTTACACACTCACAAAGAGCCCATCAGGATGGTAAGACTCTCTGTGGTGGGAGTGTGTTTTTCAGCCCCACAAAGATCCTATTCCAGGAATCAAAGAATGGGGAAAGTAATGTGGTTCCTTAAATCTCAGGGTTCTTATGTCTCCATGAGTGATGGACCTTCCTGTGGCAGAGGGGCGGTAATGCTAATGGAAAACACCCCAGAGACAGAGGTGGATTGTACAACCAGGGCTTTTGTGGTCCTTTCACTAAGAGCCTTTTAGCACTCCTGAACAATTGTCCACTTGCTTTGATTCCTGGAAGTTATATATTTTTGATTATCTATTTCTTGTATTGTGTGTAATATATTTTTGTAATGGAGCTTTTCTCCCTGGGCCTTCACTGAAGAAGGGCCAATGGCTCAGTTGGACATCCCCAGTAAACAAATGTAAAATAAGTAAATAAATATTTAATTCCAGTTTCCTTTCTGCCTCAGGAGAAGAAAGTCGCAGATTTTCATCCAATCAGTGGGACATCAGCCACAGAAATTTCTAAGCTGCTAGGAAAAGTCATTCAATCAGTCCCCTGAGTCTAGTTAGAATCTGGAGTCTATTGAAGGTTCTTTTTAGTGCCAAAAAAAGACGAGGGACGTCAAGCCTATCCTGGACCTCGGTCAGCTACACCGATTTGTGAAACAGAAAATTCCATATGGTCACAATTCAGCCCATTTTACCTGTGCTGAGAAAGGATGGGAGGATATGCTCCATAAATCTCCAGAGCACACACTATCATATCAAAATAGCAAAGCACTCCAGGAGATTTCTCTGCTTCTAGCACGGAGCCAGTCAGCATCAATTCTGGGCCCTGCCTGTCAGTCTCACTACAGTCCCCAGGGTGTTTACAAAGATCATGGCAGTGGTCGCAGTGCATCTGGACTTGCTGTGGATCTGTTTTCCAATGATTAGCTCCTAACTGCTACCTCTGGGCATCTCCTACTATACCACCTGGACCTGGTGCTCCAACTGCTTCTGGACCTAGTCATAATTGTAAATAAAGTGCCATATGTCCTTGACATGGGAAATTGATTTTATAGGATGCCACTTGTATACCACCTGTCAAATTGTCAGCCTTCCCCAATCCAGGGTTTTCTCACCCCAGCTCATGGCCATGCAGTTCTATATTATAAGGACGAACGCTTACTTACCCAAAAGCCTAAACATCGACCCATCTTCATCAAACAGCGAAAACAACGATCATCCAGAAGCACAAAACCGGAAACATCAAATTGTCATGGTTGGCCTTCTGCGGTATAGCTCTGTAAGGTAAGTGTGCGATAGTTACAGACCTTAGGGTTAGGGTGCGGGTTAAGGTAAGTGCATAGATGGTAACGTATGTTAGATTTAGTGTAGGGTTTTGTTAAGTGTATGTGTGTGGATTATTTAGTTTGTTTGGGTTTAGCTTTTTAAGGTAAGTGTGCGATAGTTATGGACATTAGGGTTAGGGTGTGGGTTAAGTTAAGTGCATACATGGTGGTATTTGTAAGATTTAGTGTAGGGTTAGAAGTAGGGTTTAGTTTAGGGTTAGAAGTAGGGTTTTGGTTAGTGTGTGTATGTGGTTTATTTAGTTTGTGTAGGTAGTATGTAGCGGGCGGTGGGGTGGGACAAGTATGACAGTTCGACTTTTTGAATTTCGCGGTTTAGGGCATTCGGTGTATATGCGGTTCGATGAAGACAGGTCGACGTTTAGGTATTTGGGTAAGTAAGTGTTCATCTTTATAATATAGGCCCGGCCATGCAGCTGTGACATCACACATCTCCACCAGAAAGACTAGTTATACTTCTTTTGAGGCTCGTGGCTTCAACAATTCTAATGGTTCCTTTAGCCAGATATTTCATGACGGTACTGCAGTGGACTTACAGAGGTCTCAATCCCTTCATCCTTTATATATGAAAATAAGTATTAAACCAATCTGCCAACAGCACAGTGCCTGTTGGATTGTCTCCAACAGTAAGGAAGAGTTGCTTGTTCCACAAAGTTGCACCAAGAGCAGTAGTAACCACGGACACCTCCCTTCTAAGGTGGGAGGAATTTCAAAGGAAGAATGGTCCAAGGTGCTTGGACATCCCTAGAGGCGAATCTGCACATCAGTGTCTTGGAGTTGAGGGTGGTCTTCCTAGCATTTCAGGCATTCCAGACTTCATCCCCAAGGATGTGATTTCCATACAAATGGACAACATGGCAGTGGTATGGTACATCAACAAACAGGGAAAACTCATGCTTATCCTTTGTGTTGGGGGGACATGAAAGTTTGATAATGGGTGATGTCTTTACACTGCTTTCTAATAGCAAAGCACATCCCATGTGTTAGCCGCCAAACAGAGCAAAACTATCCTGATGCCTCACAAGTGGTTCCTGAATCTAACAGTAGCAAACGTATTTCAGTCGCTAGGGCCAACCTTGCTGTGATCTCTCTGCCTTGTAGCTCAGCAATAAGTGCAGCAGGTTATTTGCCCTAATCACTCCATAGGGTCAGTCACAGAGGGACACTCTAGTCCACAATTGGTCCTCGGTCTCCTTTATGCCTTTCCATCCTTGTACCTAATGAACAAATTCATACAGAAAGCAAAATGGTGCAAGGCTAAAGTAATTCTCATTGCCCTCTTTTAGTCCCAACAGGTATGGTTTCCCTGCTATGGCCTCATCTAGCATCTAATACATCCTCTCAGTGGATGTTGGATCACTATCCAGATCTATTAACTCACCTGTCCGGACTGCCTCCTCTGAGTCAGAAGTCCATGAAACTGACCGCATGTTACCGCCAGTTCTAAATTTAGCCAGATATGCCAGGCTGTTCCATATGGTGGTCAATATTCTTGCTGCTTCCCAAAAAATGACTATTAGAAATATATATCAGAGCAAATGGAGGAGATTTTCTATTTGGGCCATATCTAAAGGGCACGACCCCTTACAGCCCCTATTTCATCTATACTAGAATTTTTATCTGAGCTATTTGATAAAGTATTCAGTTATTCCACCATCAAAGTTCAGATAGTGACTATTTCAAATTTTCTTGTGGGGTGAAAGGAAACTTGTAGCTTCATTAAAGATCACTAAGGCCTTTTTATAGGGCACTCTTCTCTTAAGAGCCCCCCCAGTCAGAGACTCATTTACTCCATGGGACATTACCATTATGTTGAAAGCTTTGACCTGTTTTCCTTTTGAGACCACAACCAAAGCAGATTTGGAGCTTCTAACCTGAAAGACTATTTTCCTAGTAGTGATTACATCAGCTAGATGAATTTCGGAGTTACAGGCACCCTTGTGTAAGCCTCCTAACTTCATTTTTCACAAGGATAGAATCACCCTTAGAACTCATGCATCCTTTATCTCAAAGGCGAAATCCAAAATAAATCTTAACCAATTCATAAACTTACTGGTCTTCTTCCCTAGGTATTTAAACAAAGGAGAATATATGTTGCATATGTTAGATATCCACAGACAAATAAAAATTTATCTACATAGAACAAAACAATTCAGAACAGACAATCAGCTGTTCATTTCATTAAAAAAAAAGTTGGGAAAAGCAGTGATGAAGGTTACTTTGTCAAGATGGCTGTCAAGTTGCATCTCTTTTGTTTATCATAAGAAGAATTTACAATTACCAGGTAAAACTAAGACTCATTCAACAAGGGCAGTTGCTACTTTGACATCTTTCTTTAAAGGATGTTCTATTGATGACGTGTTGCAGCTACTTGGACCACACTACACTCATTTGTGTCTCACTATAAGCTGGATGTGCAACCCAGATCATTTTATTTTGGTTCCACCAGACTCAGGAATCTCCTTCCTTTATACTGCCCAGTTTTGACAACTTGGTATTCGGATGTGTTGGAAATGGATGAAAATAGATAACATCGCATACGTAAGTTATGTACTTGGCATACATTTCAAGCCATGTTATCTATTTTTCATCCATTTCAAACTCCCTCCCCTATTCTCACCTATGACTTCGAGATGATTGAGCAGACAACTTTTACCCTGTCCCTGCACAGTCATGTGAGACTGTAATCTTCCCTGCAAGTTGGAATGTTCTAAATCATTTGTATCTGTAGAATTATCCAAAAATGACATGGAGGGGGGGGGGGGGGGACAAACTGAGTTGCTAAGAGAAAGTGCAGGGAATTATTGGTAAGGGAGGAGTCAGGAGCTCTGGATCTGAGAAGCTTCAGATTCGATGCCTAGGTCGGATCTGACAACCAATATGTTTGAACCGGATGTACACTTTTACATGCAATTTTTCCAAAAGTGGCTTCAATTATTTTGATCTTTTTCTGTGTGTGTGTGTGTGTGTGTGTGTGTGTGTGTGTGTGTGTGTGGATATAGTGGCAATTATCAAATCAGTGAACTGTTATTTCTTTTACTGTACAAGTTTAAAAACAGTGTTTTTTGCAGAGGGCAAGCCCCATTGTACCACCAGTAATGTGGGTTGCACCCCACATCATTTGCTAATTATTTATTTCAACTCCAGGATCTCACATCCCCAGGTCAAGGGGCATATTCCCCAACCCTGGAGATTGTGCAGTCTCATACACCTGTCGACCAAAGTTTGTTGACAAAACAGAGGTTGACTTAAACGTCAGTTGACAACCAGCACATAACCTTGTGTATGTGTGTGTGTGTGTGTGTATGTATGTGTAATATTGGAAATACCATCCCCTTATGGCTTCCTTTCAGGATATGTGCAACCTGATTGACTGGGAGCAATTGTCTTTATTTTTTTTAAACATCTTTATTGAATCATCACATTTTAATTTGTAACCTGAGTGCACATATATTAATAGAAAAGAAAACAAACCATAATAGATCTGATGTCAATTTTCATTCATTCCTCAACTAATGGAATTGGATCTGATCCAACTTGGCAGTTATAGTAGCTCGTAGCCACCAACAAACTCTCAAGCTCCTTCCCTACACATAATGCACCACTCCTAACATTCCTCAGATCTTGTTTGCCGCTTTAGCGTTTAGACGTGGTTCCCTTCAGCTCTCGAGTCTTCACTGGGAGATGTTAATTTTTCTTTTTCAATTACTAAAAATTTCTACAAACTATTTTTTAATCTTTAAACCTTGTATCTCAAGTCATTTCTCCTGCTCTATTTCTTACACTTTGAGTGTAAAACTTTTTTTACCATCGTTGGTAGGCCTGACTCCTTCCCTTTACCCTTTTTTACATGTAATGTAATCTTTATGATTACCATTGTTGGTATTCTTTCTTTATCTACAAGTTTTTTTTGTAGTTCTCTGATACCATTGCTGGTATTTTCCTTTCCATTTCCTTTCTGGCTATTAAAAAAGCTAGCCTTAACCCTTCTTTCTTAACTAGAAAAATGTCTGAAAGGTCCAGCAAGTTTTAAAAAATGTGACAAGTGTGGGTTCAAGTTGCCTTTGTCTGATGTCCACAGTCTTTGTGTATTGTTTAGGACCAGTACACTTACAACAAGACTGCAGTATTTGTCATGGGTTCAACCCCTGAGCACTAGCAGACAGGAAAAATAAGCTAATTTTAAAGGGTTTACTGACATCTTTTTCTGAAGCCATTGCTGGAATTCAAACCCACAACCACAAGTCTAGAGAACCTACTAAGAGGACTAAATCTTCTGACTCGCCAGCCTCCTCTACATTGTAGTCTTAGAAGGAGAAGCTGGATCTGAAATAACTTGTGATCTGATCCTCTATGGATCCGGTTAAGCCTCTGTCAGATCGTAAAACCTCTGATCTGAAACCCTTGCCTAGTACAACATACTCTCTGAGCGTGGATCCAGTTCGATCCAGAGTGCAGTCTCCATTTTTAGACAGGCACTCCAAATCATCATCCTTGGTTTCGTCTTATTCCCCCCAGGAGTTTCAAGGAAGCAGATGTGGAGAAGAAGATGAGGAAATTCTTCACAGAGCAATTTTAGAGACGAGTTCTCACGGTTCCTACCCCTTCGGGTCAGGAAGTCCGGTATCCACTCAACTCATTGCAGCTCCATCTCTAATCCAACCTGTAGTTTGAGTCCTTGGATCTGAGCATTCCGGGTCCATCTGGTTTGGATACACAGAGAGCACTATCTTTAGTTCTGAATACTGCTCTGAGTGCACTGTCTTGGACATCCTCAGAGCCGGATGACTTTTGGAGTCAAAGCATCTTTGTCAGATATGGGAGGATGTAACTGAGTCTGAGGTTTTCAGAGCCATCTCTTCCTGTCAGAGCTTTGGCACTGGGCAGCTCAGCTTCGACTTCTCCCTCTGATGGATTGTTCTTGAGGTGGAGGGAGGCGATGAGCCAGATACTCACTTTCTCAGCTCCGTTGTCTTCTTTCTTCCTGGAATGATCTGCCTTTGAGGTTGTGAAGATAGTGTTCTCTGCTCTGCAGGTTAGATGGGTCCTTCCCCCTTGGATCCACCCTCTACTTCTCAGATTACTTTGCACCATGATTCTACTCCACAGGAACCAATAAACAACTTCCAGACTACCTAGGAGGGTATCTTAGTCCATTCTGATACTTCACTGGGCCATCCCCAAACAAGGAAGTCCCTAGGAAGAGAACAGGTGAAAGGAGGCACTTGGACTCTCCTCAAGAGTCAGTCACTGAAGATACTGATTTTGATGGAGAGGTGGTCCACAAAACCACCACCCGATGACATCTCATTTGGAGACATTCTTGAGATCCTTAAGCAGAAGGGTGGCTGGTTTTTCCAAGACCCTTTTCTGGAAGAATCAGTATTTCTGGAAGTCTTTGGGACTGGCCCATCTACCTCTTGGGTTTCTCCGCCTACCGATGAACTCATTGATTTCTAGGCAGGCGTGGAAAGAACCTGATACAATTGAGCCAATCCCCAAGAGACCAGATTAGAAACTGGCTCCACCATTAGGCAGGGAATATTAGCATAAAGGGGTTGCCAGTAGATGTCATGGTCATGGTGATAGCTACTAAAAAAGAACTCATGAAACAGAGTTCCATTGTCCACCCCCCTAATAGAGTGTCTAGGATGATAGATTTGTGAAGTGTGTTTATGCTTCAGTGACTTTTGCACTCAGATTGCTGAACTATTTGGCACATTTTACAAGGCTTCACAGAGATTTGATAAAAGAGCTATCAAAATCTCTTTCTGGAACTGAAACTGCTGAGGCTCAATCTTCAGTAGTCTCTCAGTTGGCTACCCTACAGGCTATATCTGATTCATCCATGAGGCTTGTCTCACATGTTGCAGAAAGTGCCTCAAAGCCTGAGTGTTCAGGCATTTTCATCAGGAAGAATGCCTGGATGTGCCTGTGTGATTTTGTAGACCCTTCGTCATAGCTTTCTTTGATGGCACTTATTTTTTTGGCCCCACAGTAAACACACACACTCCAGATGTGAGAAAGATGTAAAGACCCTCTCTGCAGTGGGCTTTACCCCTCAAAGCACCTTTTCCAGGAATAAAAGGGGAGGTCGAAAAATGTGGTACAGGAAATCTCAGGGTCCTTTCCAGGATACACATGGAGTTTGTTCCCCAGAGGCAGAGGGGGGAGTGATAATAGAAGATGATGTCCCTGTGGCAGAGAAGGCCTACAAAACCGGGGCACTAGAGATTCCTTTTCTTAAAGACCCTTTCAGTGCTCCTGAATGGAGACTCAATTGCTACATCTGGAGGCAGTTGGAAGTCGCTTATCTCTGCAACAGAGTACCTGGCTAAATGTAAAAGACAGTTGGTTGCAGAGAATTATTTCCAGAGATTATATAATTCCCTTTTCCCTTCTTCCTCCATTATCAAGAAATGTTTCTGATGTTCCACCTAATCAAAGGAAAGCAGCAACACTAGAAAAGCAAAAGCTGACAAAAAAAAGTCATCCAAGAGCCACCAGACCAGATAGAATCTGGAACTTACTCAAGATAATTTTTAGTGCCAAAGAAAACAGGGGACTGGAGAGCAATTTTGGATCTTGGTGCTTTGAACAAGTTGGTTCGACACACAAAGTTCCAGATGGTCATGGTTCAGTCCATTCTACTCTTTCTGGGCAAGGATGACTGGATGTGTTTGATAGATATATCACATAAGGATGAACAAATGATCCAGAAGGTACTTGTGCTTCCGGCTAGCAGCCAGTCACTATGAGTTCAGAGCACTGCCCTTTGCCCTCACCACAGCCCCCAGGATGTTCACCAAGTGCATGGCAGTGGTTGCAGCTCACTTGAGACTGTAATGATTCTGAATGTTTCCACATTTAGATGACTGGCTCATTACCACCCTGACCAGGCATTGACTGATAGAAGCTTGGGATCAGGTGTTACAGACCTGTTCACATCTTAGAATAACCATAAATTGCAAAAAGTCTCATCTGTAACCAACCCAGACATTAGAATTCATAGAAGCAGTGTTCAACACAGTATCTAGGTCAGGATAATAATTTGCATTCTGATTGATTCTGCAAGCCCTGGGATCAATGTCAGTGGCAATAATTTTAGTCCCTTTAGCAGGATTCCACATGAGAATTCTACAATGAGTGTTAGGAACACAATAGTCAACGCTTTCTCAGCCCACGTCAGATAAGAATAATCCAGGTATGCAAATGATAACTTTCCTGGTGGATGCAGTCAATAGCTGTTACAAGGTCATCCTTTCATCCTCCTCCAGGCCAAGGCCATAGTGACCACTGACACTTCCCTGATTGGTTGGGGGGACCATTTACTGGACAAGACAGTCCAAGGCACTTGGTCTCCTGAAGAGACCAGCTTACATATCAGTGTTCTGGAGATGAGAGTAGTGCTTTTGGCGTTGTAAGAATTCCAAGACTCTTTCTGTCCCTGGACTATTGGAATGCAGGCAGACAACATCTCAGTAGTTTGGTACATCAACAACCAAGTGAGAACCAGATCTTATCCCCTATGTCAAGAAGCCCTTAGAGTGTGGCAATGTGAGATATCTTCCAACTGCTTTCTAATAGCAATGTACATTCTAGGGAAGTCCATTGTGATAGCAGACAAGCTCAGCAGATCCATTGTACTACGTCATGAGTGATGTCTCAACAACAAAGTGATAGAAATCATTTTCATTTGGTGGGGTCAACCTTGCTGCAATTTTTTGCATCTCCCCTAAACAACAGGTACAGCAGCTTCTTTGACCTGATCACCCCACCAAGGGAATCTCTGAGAGATGCTATACTCCATAATTTATCCCCAGTCTTCTATATGCTTATCCTCTGACTCCCCCAATTCCTTCAGAAAGCAGCCTGGTTGAAGAGCAAAGTCATTCTCATTGCTCCTTACTGACCTCGATAGAGTTGGTTTCCCCTCTTTTGGCCTCATCTACTAGATCCACCTTGGATTCTGGATCCAATTCCAGACCTTCTGTCTCACCTGACAGGCATGGTTCACCTGGATATTGCAAATCTCAAACTAACAGCATGGTTTCTCCATTTCCCTTAGTAGTCAGGCAACCTATGTTCTCTTCCCCTGTCCGTTCTATACTTTTATCTTCCCATAAACCTTCTACTAGGAAACTCTACAGAAGTAAATGGATGAGGTTTGTTTGGGCAGAGGAACATCAGATGGACCCCTTCTCTCGGGTCCAGTTCAATCTGTTCGAGAATTTTTAGCAGGCTTATTTAATGAAAGTGCTAGCTCATCAACTATTAAAGTTCAACTCGCAGCAATCTCTAACTTTCATGTGGGGTTCCAAAATTCTTCACTAGTTTCCTCTAAATTGTGCAAAGCCTTTTTAAGACGTACCCTTTTACTAAGACCCCCTTTTAAGGACCCCAGTGCTATCATGGGATTTATATTTGCTACTGCAAGCCTTAATTCACTCTTCCTTTGTACCTGCAGCTAAAGGTGATCTAAAATTTCTGACCTGTAAAACTATCTTTTTGGTTGCAATTACATCTGCTGGAAGAATTTCAGAGATTCAAGCATTATATTTGATTTTTCATAAGGATAGGGTTACTTTACATACCAATGCATCCTTCCTAAGGTGGAGTCAGAATCCAGCATCAACCAATCCATTAATTTGCCAGTATTCTTTCCAAAACTTTCAAATAAATGAGGATATGTGCTGCACTTACTGGATGTTCATAGACCATTATGTTTCTATATACACAGAACAAAAGAGGTTAGAAAGACAAATCAGCTATTTATTTCCTTTGCTCATAATAAATTAAGGTGAATCAGTTACAAAGATAACTCTGGCTATATGGTAGACAGATTGCATTTAATGTATATAACAAATTCAATCTCTCCTTACCAAAGCCATTAAAGGCCTATTCAATCAGATCTGTGGCAACTTCTGCTGTTTTCCAGTCTAGAGCTTCTATGGATGATATATGTGCAGCTGCAACTTGGTCAGGTCCCTCATACATTTATCACTCATTGCAAACTAGATCTGGTCTCATGGGGAAAAGCAGCATTTGGCTCAGGAATATCCTTCCTTAGAGTCCTCCCAGGAATTTATGTAGCTGGGGACTCTGTCCCATTAGTTGTGGAATGAATGAAAATTGACATCATCAGATAAAGAAGTTATGTACTTAACATAACTTTCCATCTGTGTTGCCCATTTTTATTCTTCCTCAACTCCCTAGTCATCATCCACCTCCACTTTTCATAGCTGACTTCTGGAGGAATGAGACTCTTCAGGACACCTATGTCCTTTGTATTGAACCCCAGTTATGGAAATTCTTTTATAGTCTTTTCTATCAAGCTGCAGACAAGATCTGAGGGATGTTAGAGGTGGTGCATTATGGGTAGGGAAGGAACTCGAGAGTTTGGAGGCCATGAGCTAGTATAACGGCTGAGCTGGATCCAAGGATCAGATCTGATCCCATTAGTTGAAGAAGAATGAAAATGGGCAACACACATGGAACATTATGGCAAGTACATAACTTTTGCTTCCATTATTACTGCTGTGCCATAGAAATTTTCATTCACTCCAACAGTACATAAAATACTCAATTCCTCTCTTCCATTAAACCACACTCCTCCTCTTGGGAGATGCATTGATGCTCATCATCAGATCACTGCCACAACAGTCTGAGCAATATGGGTTATATCCTGCCTAGAATATAATACGAGGCCAGCTTCCAAAGCTTAAGAGTACCGTCCATGTACCCAGGGTATTGAAAGCTTGAGTAGGGCTGGGAGAAAATAAGTTGTTTGGGCATCAACCCCTTCAGAGCTTTCTTACTACCAACATGCACTCTTACAGGCTTTCAAAGGTCAGTGGTCAGCAAGAGTTTCTCTTCTGCTGGGTATGTAAGTTCCCTTTGGGGAACAACCTTCCCCATTTACTCTGTTTTATCAAGATAGGACTTTTAAGAAAGAACTGTTTAAATATTTCTAGGATTTACTGTTTTCTGGGACTGTCACAAGACAGACTTGTCAGTGCATGAGTGTCATTTAAGTTGTTTTAAATGTAAATTCCTGTTTTAAACAAGTTTACTTTAAATGAATAATTGTATAAATTATTTTTCAGGGGCTGGAGCAAGTGTGTTTTGTGCTCGTCACTGTATTTTTCAAGAAAACACTACTTTTTTGGTTCTTGCCTTTTACTGACAATTGCGAACATTGCTAACCACATTTCAGGCTTCTTTCTCAGATTAACCATAGAACATCTTACTGTTCTTTAGTTCTTACTTCCTCCAGAAACAAGAGAAAGAAATTTTCTAAACAGATTTTGCCAGTTCAGCAAGCTGCTTCCGTGCCTCAGCTGCAGATGGGTGACCCTGCAGTGGACATTTCAGGTTCCTCCGACCACTCATCTTTTTTTTGGGATACAACAGAGACCTCGTTTCTGATAAAGGAACCACAAAGAAAAGGAATAGTAGCAGCAAAAACAACCACAGATGTTCCAAACATGGCAAATGAGATATTTGCTTTGTTTTGTTGATTCTTTTATTCTAAAAAGTACAAACAGGTAAGCGCTTTCACGGATGACCAACTCCGCTTTATCAGACCATGTTAAACACAATGTAACAGATGACTATTTAAATGTTACAACAGCCAATCAAGTACAAGTCTAGGAGGAAGGGAAAGGTCAGTACATTTAGATTACATACTGTAGTGCAAAATAGACTTGCTTTGTGCTGGCAATTGAAAGCAGCCCACATCCACAGTGTTAAACACTATCAAACTATTGCAGCCTTAAAAACAAAACACATACATGCATAAAAACAGATTATTATACAAATAAATAGCAGCATTTATTTAAGCAGCAACTAATAATAAAACATCTAAAAATCCAGGATTTCTAGTTCCAGATCTTCTCCTTCCAAACCGGACAAGAAATCAGAGAAAAAATCTACAAAAAAGCACTCTCCGGCTCCATCAGTTTCCTCGGAACCACCAGAGAAAATAGCTAAAACTACTGTTACTTCTTCGGCTTCATTGGCTTCGGTGCCGACAGAAGGCAGTACTCCAACTATGTCAACATCGGCTCCCAGCATCTTGGAGCCGGTCTCCAGTTCCTCGACCGGTTTCTCCATCTCATAGGTCTCCCCTATGTAGGGAGATCCAGATCTCTGACCTTATCCTCTAGGTCCTCTTGGACCCTCTTTGATGACGATGTTGATAGAGTGGTGCAGAAACTGCTCCAGTCATTGGTGCTGGCTAAATTGTTTTTGGTTCTGGCCCAGTCGGCCCCGGAGCCCATCCTCCCCTCCTCTTTGGCTGTTCCTCCGAGCCTTTCTCGGCTTACAGAGCCAGAGCTGTCTGTTCTGTCGGATGCCATGAGGTCAGTTCCAGTAGCCCCCTCTGGCCTCTCGGCTCCGATCTCTGCTTCGACCCCATCAGTGCCATCCACGGGGTCCAGGATTCTTGGTTCACCAGTCAGACCCAAGAGGGAGGTCTCAGATCGATCTTCTTTGGCTCCTAGCCTTCCTCTCGGTGATTTGGCTCGGGTGAGATTGGGTCCGACATCGGCTTTGGACCTCATCTCTTCGGCTCCGAGGGCTACTACCATATCTTCCATGGTCAGTTGACCTTCAGAGCTGAGGGGTTCAGCTTTTGAGGTCATGAGGAGCGTGCTGGCCAGGTAGTCAGCTGCATCTTGCGGCACTGACACGCTACCCCCTCCAGCACCGGTATCTGTCTCGAATCACCCTCTATCCATGGACAGCAGAGACCCAAGGCCTCAGGATACCTCCATGAGTGGTCCCCAACTTTCTGAGGTCTCCCCGGAGTTTTTGCCTGAGGTGCCCCCCAGAAAGTGAGTGTGCAAGAGGAAGTACGTTGACTCCCAAGATGAGTCTCTCACGTCTGACACCAACCTCGAGGAGTCTGAAGGGTCCCCCAAGTTGTCTTCTGAAGATATCTCTTTCTCAGATATCCTGGAAATCTTGAGGCAGAGAAGTGACTGGCCCTCCAAATCCCCTTCTGAGGAGGAGTTGGTATTCCTGAAGGCCTTCGGGTCTCAACCCTTCGCATCTTGGGTTTCTCCCCTGTTCGACGAGCTACTGGATCTCATTTGTTGGAAGGTGTGGGAAACTCCAGACACTGTGGAACCAGTCCCTAGGAGACCCAACAAGTTTTTGTCCGTTCCTCCAGACAAGGATTTTCTTATGAAAGGCGTTCCAGTAGATGCCATGGTGGTGGCACCAGCCACCAAGAAGGAACGTGCTGAAACTTCATCTACCATCCATCCCCCTAACATGGAGTCTAGGGCCATGGACAGGTAATGGGAAGCATGTGTTTTCCTCAGCGGCCTTTACACTGCTGTCGGTGAACTATTTGTCGCATTTTACATGGCTCCAGAGAGATCTCCTAAAAGAGCTGGGAGATTCTCTACAGGGTAATGTTTCTGATGCTGTGGTTCAAAAGGTCAATGCTCAGATGTCTACCCTGAATTCCATTACCAACTCCTCCATGAGGCTGATCTCGTATACAGCCGACGGAGTGAGCAGGGCTGCGGGTTCCGGAGTCTCTTTTAGGAGACACTCCTGGATGCGCCTGTGCAACTTCGTGGAGGCTTTCAAGTCTACTTTCACCAATGCCCCCTTTGATGGTTCATCCTTATTTTGAACCAAGGTGAAGAACACTCTCACTAGGTGCGAGCAGGAAGAAAAAACCCTGTCTGCCGTGGGAGTCCGTTTTTCCATGCCTTCTAGACCTTACCCCAAGGGCCAGAAGGGTGGAAAAATGTGGTTCAGAAAGTCACAGAGGTTTTTTCATGATGCACAGAGTGATTCCCGCTCCAGTGGCAGAGGAGGTGGTGGAAATTCAGGTAGATGCTGCTCTAGAGGCAGAAGAGGCCCGCGTAACCAGGGGGACTGTGATTCCTTTTATGGTTCTCCCTACCAGTGCTCCTGAGGGGAGGCCCGACTGTGCATCTTGGGAGCCAGTCAGGGGTCGCATTTCTCTATACCCAGAAGCCTGGTGAGACATCACCCAAGACGAGTGGGTATTAGAGATAATTTCCAGAGGTTATCATATTCCCCTTCTTTCTTATCCCCTTCCAAACAAAAGAATCCCAGATGTTCCACCCAGTCACATGGCTTCCGCAACTTTAGAAGTACAAAAGTTGCTGTCAAAGGGAGCCATCCAGCCTGTCCCCGCAGACCAAGTAAGATTAGGGACTTACTCTAGAATCTTTTTGGTGCCGAAAAGAACAGGGGACCTGAGACTCATCTTGGGATCTCAGCCATTTGAACCTTCATGTAGAGAAGTCCAAGTTCCGCATGGTCACGTTGCAGTCAATTCTCCTGTTATTAGGGAAAGATGTGTGGATGTGCTCCATCGACCTCAAGGATGCTTACTACCATATCAAGATGGACAGGACATCCAGACATCACTTACGGTTCTGGCTGGGAGCCAGTCATTTTCAGTTTTGAGCCCTGCCCTTTGGTCTCCACCACAGCCCCCAGGGTGTTCACCAAAGGCATGGCACTGGTAACAGCTCACTTGAGACATCAGGGAT
Organism: Protopterus annectens; assembly: GCF_019279795.1. Taxonomy (NCBI): domain Eukaryota; kingdom Metazoa; phylum Chordata; order Ceratodontiformes; family Protopteridae; genus Protopterus; species Protopterus annectens. The sequence continues at coordinate 933,324,709 of NC_056743.1, read as the reverse complement.
TCCAAGTGTTTCTGTACCTGGACAACTGGCTCCTGTTTTCCACCACCAGACATCTGCTGCTACAGACCAGGGACGCCGCTATTGCACTGTGCAAAAGTCTGGGAATTACTCTGAATTGGGAAAATTCTGCCTTGTTGCCCTCAGAGCATGTTTTCTTTATCGGTGCCGAATTAGACACTGTGCTCATGAGGTCCTCCCTACCAGAAGAGAGAATTCAGGTTTTACAGCAGCAGGTCTACGCTTTGCTACCATTGAAGAAGGTCAAGGCAAAAGTGGTGCTCAAGTTATTAGGGACCATGGCTGCCATGATTATGCTAGTTCCTCTTGTGAGACTACACATGAGGCTTCTTCAGTGGCTACATTTTGCCCCATGGTCTCTACAGCATCTCCTGCTCTCCTATCTTATTCTGATTACAGACAAGTGCAGGCAGGATCTGTGCTGGTGGCTTCAGACCAACAATCTCAACGCGGGCATGCCTTTCGTTCTTCCTTCTCCAGTTTCCATGGTGACCACAGATGACTCCCAGATCAGGTGGGGGGGGCATTATCTCGGCAGGACAGTCCAAGGCACGTGACAAGAGCACGAGACTCATTTGCATATCAATGTCTTGGAGATGAGAGCGGTGCTATTAGCATTGCAAGCACTTCAGGGCTTTCTTCCTCATGGGACAATTGCAATCCACTCAGACATGTCAGTGGTATGGTATCTGAACAAACAGGGAGGAACCAGGTCATATCCCCTTTGCAGAGAGGCACTTCGAGTGTGGCAGTGGGCAGTGTCTTCCTGACGCTTTATAGTGGCAACGCACATACCGGGGAAGTCCACCGTGATTGCCGACAGGCTGAGCAGAGCTATTCTGATGTCTCACGAGTGGTCCCTGAATGAACAAGTGGTGGAACAGAGTTTCTGCAGATGCGGTCCACCTTGCTGTGACCTATTTACCAGCTCCCTCAATGCCAAATGCAGCAGCTACTTCACCCTTATCCCTCCAAAGGGGGAGGCACCCAGGGACGCTCTAGTTCACGATTGGCCCTCCGGTCTTCTCTATGCTTTCCTGCCAGTCCCCCGATAATGAAGGTTATTCAGAAAGCACAATCCTTGGGAAGCAAGATGATACTGATTGCACCACACTGGCCTCGTCAGATTTGGTTCCCTTTTCTCCACCCTTATCTAATGGACGATCCGTGGATTCTGGTCCCAGAGCCAGAGCTGCTGACTCATATGTCAGAGCAGTTCCATACCTCCATCCAGACCCTCAAGTTGACAGCATGGCTGCTCCAATTCCATCCCTAGTCAGGCTTCATGATTTTTCCCTGGAGGTGGTTCATATTCTGTCTTCTTCCCACAAGCCTTCTATTAGGAAGATTTATTCCAGTAAATGGAAGAGATTCTTCATTTGGGCTCATGAAAGGCAGATGGATCCCTATACAGCTCACATTTCATCAGTTTTAGAATTTCTTTCTCAACTGTTCAGCCAGGGATCAGCTGTGGCAATTATCAAAGTGCAGTTGGCAGCCATTTCTACTTTTCATGTTGCTAATGAACCCAATCTAATGGCACACAAGCTTTGTAGGGCTTTTCTGAAAGGGGCTATGCTACTTCAACCTCCAGTCTTTGATTACTGTAATGCCATGGGACCTCAATTTTGTGTTATAGCGGTTTACCTCACCTCCCTTTGAGCCCACAGCAACTTATGACATTAAATTTTTGTCTTGGAAGACAATCTTTTTGATAGCCATCACTTTGGCTAGGCGGGTCTCTGAACTTCAAGCTTTATCGTTTCGGCCCCCTTACTTAGTATTTCACAAGGATAAGGTTTCTCTAAGACCTAATCCTTCCTTTATGCCAAAGGTTGCTTCGGTTGTCAACCTCAACCAGTCCATTAAGCTGCCTGTCTTTTTTCCTGAATTCTCTAACAGGGTAGAATTTACGTTTCATCAGCTAGATGTTCACAGGCAATTGCATTTCTATTTACATAGAACTTAAAGATATTAGGAAATCAGATCAACTCTTTGTCTCATTCTCAGACAATAGACTTTGGGTTCCAGTTTCTAAAGAAACTCTGTCCAGATGGATTTCTAGTTGCATTTCCTTCATTTATACTTCAAATGGCAAGGAATTACCCTTCAAAGTGAAGGCTCATTCTACATGATCACTGTCTACCTCTACTGCTTTTCAGGCTAGGATGTCTATGGATGATATTTGTGCTGCAGCCACATGGGCATCGCCTCACACCTTTATTAGTCACTACAAATTGTATCTGATATCTAGAGGCAGATCTTCCTTTGGTTCCACAGTGCTCAGGAGTATTTTTCAATGAGCCACCCAAGGTTTAGGTGCTAGGGACGCTGTCCCAAGGGTAAGAATGTAGGCGAGATTGGACTACAGAACATCAAGAAGTTATGTACTCCCTATAACGTTCGATGTATGTAGTCCATCTCGCCTCACATTCTTACTAACCCACCCACCTACCCCCTCCTGGAGGACCTAGAGGTTTAGTTTCAGTATCCTTTTTTGTTGGGTTGGTTCTTCCTTTCAGTGTGTTTGTGTGCGTGTGTATGTGAGCTTGCAGCAAACGAGATCTGGGATGGGCGCATTGCAGTATGGCATATCTCTTAGCCACGAGCCAATTGAAGACTTTGAGCTAGAGTATGGCCAAGTCGGAGCTGAGGTTCGGCTCTGAACCCAAGGGTAAGAATGTGAGGCGAGATGGACTACATACATTGAACGTTATGGTGAGTACATAACTTCTTGTTATCTTTTAATTCTATATAATATTAATGCAAATTTATAGTCCTTCCCAGCAGCCAAATATTACATTGCATTTTTATTTGTATTTATTTATCCATTCTTGACCATGTTAGTCACAGCAGGCTAGTAGCCTCTTTTCAGGGGAGACCCAAGGTGGTATGTATTCTACTGCAGGTAATTTGGCCAGGTAAGCTGGGAACTTCCCATACTCACTGTGTACAGTTACTGAGTACGTGTGCATGTCCCGTTCCTAGAGTGGTTGTGGTGGGAGGACAGTGTGAGAAATGGAGTGTGTGGTGGAAGGTGCAGAGGTGAATGCTAGTGTTTCTGCTGGGAAATGTTACAGAACTCAGATTTTTTCAACAAAATCTGTTCGCTGAAGTGGAGAAAGGAGAATCAGTACATGAAGGGTATATAATTACAACCCTCCAATTGGGAGGGTTGTAAGATGATTTATTAAGTGAAATACTAGTGCAGATCGAACAGGAAAGTGGAAAGGAGATTTTGTGGGAAGAAATTACTCCCAACCTATTCACTTATTTCACTGTGTTGCTGGTCTTAGTCCTGATCATCTCAGTCTTGCAACATTGGTCTCTGTCTTAAATTCAATGTATTAATTCTTCTGTTCCGATCCCGGGATTTTTTCTGTCACTCAAGGATTTTCATTTGACACAATGTAAATGTTTAATTTGCAAAGTCTGCATATGGTGTTACTTTGAAACTATAGAAGATTGACGAGCAGTGTCTTGTTGGCTCATTCTTTGCTAAAATATTTTATTTCCTCAACAGAGCCTGTTCTGCATCTAAGAATGTCTGATCCTCCAAGAAAAATATACTGTATAAAGCTGAATATACTAACTTGAGTGTCACACCTACCTTTCAATACCTCCTGACTACTGTGATAAACTTATTTCTCTTTAGCTTGGTGTAGAGCAAAAAAAAAATCATTTTCCACAAACACTATGCTGTATACTCAGTTTTTAATACTTTTAATAATAATAAGGAGAGTGTTTATGGAGGCAGAATTAGAGTAAATTTATTCCATTATTCAGGGAATGTCGAGAAGCAAGTGTGATATTCAAACTGCTATATCCAGCTATTTTCAAAATATTTTTCCCTGGAAGGGCAGATTCATTTTTTGATAAGTACATGTTAAGGAAGAAATATAAAAGTTTGTCAGCAAAAGTGAGCTGTGAAATGGAGATTGATGATCTTCTTCTTTTTTTTTTTTTTTACAAGAAACATCTTTATTAAATTATGTGTGACAATCTTTAGATTCATACCAGCATAAGCTCAGTTGCAAACATTATGCCTTACAAACCATGTCAACACAACTGTAGCTGCAAACATACCTCACTTTTAATATATCCAGTCATTGTCAGTCAGCCATTGCATAGCTCATTCAGATCCTGCCTTAGTTTACACATCATTCCTCCTCTGCATGTAGTGGTCCCACATTTCACATTTTTTCCATATAATTTGCTTCCGCCCTTTTCTAAAGATCCCAGTTCCAGTTGTTTATCTCTGTTACTATCTTTGTTACTTCTAGTAAAGTTGGTTTAGACTTTGATTCTCATTTTCTAGTTATTGCTTTCTTGGCAGTCAATTAGACTCAGCAAGGCCTCACTATGTCTAGGCAATTCCAACTCTGTATCATACCTCAAAAAAATCATTCCCCTAGTCACTCCAATTTGCTTACCCAGCATCTCCAACAGAGCAGTCTGCAGGGAATCTTTAAAGTCAGCCAACTCATTACACTCCCAGAAACTATGTTCCCAGTTACTTCTTTCTTCCCCATCACATATCCAACATTTGCTGTCTACATGAGGAAAGATTCTTTGGAGCCTGCTTGGGGTATAAATATATCTATGTAAACACTTCCAGGCAAAGATCCTAAATCTTCTAGATTTTGTTACATATGTGGGAGACATACATGTATCACCCCATTGTTTCTTATTGAATTGCTTAGCCAGTCTCTCTCCCCAATTTTTCCTAACCTCGTCTCATTAACCAGCTTCTTGTTCTAGTAATAAAGAGCACAGAGAGACTGTGCCAGTGAAACCTTTTTCAATGTTTCAATGAAAAATGCTTGGGACAAGGAAAAAAACACAAGAGTCGACTAGAAAAATTAAGAGTACATTGAAAATGAAGCAGAGACACGATTTGTAAACTGGAGAGGAACAGGAATAAAACCAATAACTTAGAAATTGACAAATGTGGGATTACAAAGCAATAATTACATCTGTAAAACATGAAATAACAAGACAAGTCTGGAAATATTGGACTTTGCTAAACTTGTAGGGGACTCTAAAGCATGTGCCCTACTTCAGGTCATTGATGTTCTGAAAAATACTCAGGAGAGAGGAAGAGGAGGGAGAAAGTTACCTGTAAGTAAAACTATGTTTCCTTAATGGTACCATTTTAGTAGTGCATGATTTTCTTTGCATGCTATAAAATAAGGTTTTCTCAGTTGTTTTCAATTGTAATGGAGATGCTAATTTAAAAAGGTGCTTCTGTTTTTTTCTTTCTCCATTCTTTTCTTTCTCATTGTTCAGTTTTAACAAATATAGTCACTGCAATGTAAAAAACAAACAAACAAACAAAAAGGCATGAGAAGAAAAAATAATGTGCTTTTTCTCATTTGTGCATAGAGGATAACTGGATTATGGCCCTTAGCTTAATCCAGTAACAAATTTTAAGAGAAAGCAAGTAAATGGAAAAGAATATTGAATATTATAAGGCTTTTTTCTAGTAAAAAAAGTAAATGTATGCTTGGCAGTTTTGTGTCCGATTCTCATGTCTCTAGGATACAATCTGATAAAGAGAAATGGCTTGGAAAAAATGTTTTCTGAAAGCATTCAAGTGTTTTCCCAGCTGAAAGAGCTATAAAGATAAGACAAAGCCAGACAGCACTTAGTAGAAGCACATGCTGTACCATGCATCTTAGCATGGTTAACTTTTCTTTTACGTTATCTCAAGTCTGTGTGTGGCTGTCAGTTTGGAACAATTGTTCCTGTTAGGAGGGTAAAACTTCAATATGTAAAGATGTAAATAGTTTTGTGTGTTATTATTAAGTTAATAGGTTTTAGGGGGTATTAACTGTGTGTGTGTGTTTGTGTGTGTTTTCTTTTGTTTTTTTAAGAGGTTTCAGTAACAGAAAACATTTTGCAAGATGTGACATAGGCTGAAATGGAGATGACGAGAAACAACTGTATAAAAGATTAACCTGCCAAATAGTGTTTGCATATAACACAAAAGCTGGAACTAGATGTTTAACAAAAATGCTGTTATACATAAAAGGTGGGAATAACTTTTCAAGAAAATGATACTTTCTGTAATGACTTTAAAGAAAAATGGTCTCAAAGATAAATACAAAAAAGAAAGAATAGTGAACTATATTAAATAATGTAGATTGCAAATGCCCATGCTACAGGAGACACACCTGGAAAGAACTGAACAAATTAATTTGATTAAGGTTTTCAAGATGGAGATACCTGGGGCAAAGAAAAAGAGGACTATCTATATTAATTGCAAGAGGAGCTCCAGGATAAAAATATAATGGTAGATTTGTAGTACTAAGGGGCTACTGGTAAGGGAGGAGGATTACACTAGTATGTTTTTATATTCCACTGAAAACTGCTATAATGGAGCTTCGGAAAATTCCAGGAGAAATAATCAGCTTTCAGCAAGGAGTATTACTTATAGATTGGAATTTGATCTTCAACATTGAAAAGCTGTCTGAGGGGGCACAGAAGGGAAAATGTAATACAGGAGGTTAGATTTTTTTAAAGAAATTTATGAAAATATTTAGCATGTAAGACATGAATTCAGTACTAGGAGTGAATTTACATATTCCCCAAGATACAAAACTGGGCTAGGCTAGACAGACTTTCCATTTCATAGGAACATTTGCCTTTAATTGAAGGTATTAATAAGCACCAAATAACTATTTCAGATCATGTGCCAATAATAAAAATAAAAACACAAGGCAATGAAATAAAAATGAGACATTAACGTTTTCACACCTATCTGTTGAAAGGAGAGGAATTTAAGGAATGGGTACTAACAACTGTTCATGAGCTATTAGAGAAGATAGGAATTTCTTCTGAAAATATAGCTATGGAGTGGGATAGAATTAAAGTGGAGTTTAAAAATAGGGTGGAAATTGAGAGATATGATTAAGAAGCAACACAAATTATTTAGAGGGACTGACAAATGTTAAAGTGTTGCAAAATAGGGAGAATCCCACAGAACAAGTAGAGGAGCAACTCCAGAATGCTAAACAGAAAATAAGGGATTACCTCGATAATATGCATAAGTTTAGAAAGATTGCTGTTAAGCAACCTTTTTTTGATGATAATTTGAGAGCACAAAAACTTTTAGCACCATGACCCAGGTAACAGAAAGTAGAAGGGGCTGTCACCAAGCTTAGGGAGCCTATAACAAGGAAGATAAGAGATCCTGTAGAAGTATTAGAAATGTTTTGAAAATTCTATGAAAGTCTGTATAACGCAGAGAAATATGGACCTCAAGAAATGGTATAAATGGAAATGTTTATGGAAAAATTAAGTATGCCAAGGTTAGAAGTAGATGAGGGTCAATTACTAACAGGATAGGAGGAGAGAAAATAAAAATGGTGATGTATAACCAATCTACAGGAAAGTCACCAGGAATAGATGATATTCCTGTGGAAGTTTTGAAGCTAGGAAGGCAAAAAAAAAAAATGATAAAAATCTGGAAGGTTTTGTTTAACAGTATTTTAAGAGGAGGAGAAGTGCCAACATCCTGGAAGAAAGTGGTGGGGGCTGTAATACCTAAAGAGGGTAAAGAACCATCAGATCCAGCTTCATACAGGCCCATTTCAGTACTAAACCATGATAAAGTGTTTGGCTATAATGACTAAATGAATGGCAAAAGTGATGCCAAAATTGATAGATATGGATTAATGTGGTTTTGTGGAGGGGAGGCAAACATTTGACAACATTAATAGAACATTGCTGATCCAAAGGGAAGCAGAATGTGAAATAATACCACTGTTGTTGGTGGGTCTTGACACAGAGAAAGAATTTGACAGAGTAAGCTGTGACTTTATGAGCAGGGCAATGGAAGCATTTTGCATTCCCTAATAAAATTATAAAGTTGATTGGGAGGCTATATGAGGGATTGGAAGTGAAAATTAAAGTGGGTGGGGTCCTCTCTGATAATTTCTGCTTGAGCAGAGGAACTGGCCAGGAGTGTCCTCTCTCTGTTTTATTTGCATTATATTTAGAACCATTGCCAAGGAAAATTATGGACTCAGAAATCCAAGGATATAATTGATATGGTACTCAAGAAAAGCTGGCTCTATTTGCAGATGATATTTTTTTATACTTGACAAAACCAGAAAGGGACATTACAGTGTTGTTGAACATTCTGAGACAGTTTCAAATCTTTTTGGAATACAAAATTAATGAAGCTAAAACAAAAGCAATAGCAGTAAATTATATACCCACACATGAATTGATTCAGTAATATCCATATTTATGGGGACGTAATAAAATGAAGTATTTAGGAGTATGGATTAGAAATGATTTCAGTGTGGCAGTTAAGGATATGTGGTAAGAGACTAAACAAAAGATAATACAAAAACTGAGAAAATGGAAGCTCTGTTATATGGATATCGATAGTAACATATAAGCAGCTAAAATGTTTTTTAGTCACTTTAGTCTTGCATACAGGTCAGGCATATTTTTATCAACCAGAGGAGAAATTGTGATTAACAGTTAATAAAGATCTGAAGGATTTTGTCGCTCTCCTACTCAGGATACAATAGAGGAGTCTTTGTGGGTTCTGTTCAAGCAGCTTTATTATATACAAACACATCACGATAGAAGCTTACTTTAATTTAAGTAATGTATATGCAAATTAGCTATTGGAATCATACATGCTCACTCTCTGGCTGCATGTGCCATCCTCAGGAATGGAAGTAGAGGTTAAGACACTTTCTGGGATGGGAAGAGTGTCTGACTTGCTCTGAGATCTTGAGTCTGTATCACAGGAACAATGCTGCGATAATGATTCTGGTACAGGAAGAAAGTGTCTGCGATTTCTTCTGTACTCCACACCCTCAGATTCTACAAAGTAGGATCTCAGCTCTGTTTATATACCTGTAACTTGACCAATTTGGTCTCAACCTTTCGCCGTTTGTATCCTCACTGTCTCTCCTTTTAAAGGAAATCTACTCGAGTTATCATAACTGGACTTCTGGACAGAATGCTTCTTAAATAATTGGGCTTTGATGGCTCTGGTGTTCTTTGCTTTAGGCCTCAGTAAAGTGGAACTAATAGGTAGAATTGTTTTAGTTTGCCTAGATAGAAGTGTTTGAGCAGGCAAGCCAAGTATATCATCACAGGGTATGTTTCTGAGATTAAGTAAATTCAAAAAAGACATTGGTATTGTCACGCTTTGACCTCTCAAATAATTGCTTTGCGCTCTGAACTGCACATTCAACTAGTCCGTTTGACTCTGGATATTTAGGCAGAGGTGGCTCGTGCTATAGGACTGCAGGACTGCAGCCCCCCCCAACTGTGGAAAGACAAAAAAAAAATCGTCAGAAAAAAAGGAACAAAATAAATATTCACGAGTCCCGGAACTCTGCGCATGCGTGATTGCACTGATTGGGAACTCACAGAACTCCAGACTGCTTTGTCAGCAGTCCAGATAGGAGAAAAGGCATCTCTGCCTTGCAGATGCCCAGAAGTCTATGTAGTGACGACCACATGCAATGGAAGACGTCCGGACTACAATGTCTCCAGGCTGGAACCTACTCTTGGGGGGGGGGAACCTTCCCCGGGAGCGGGAAAGTTACAACTGCAGGAACTAGACATCATTTAGCTTGTGCTGCTGCAGGTGGACTCTGGAACTAGACGTTATTTAGCTTGCTGCAAATTAACTCATTTCAGGTAGGGAAATGAAAGGGACTCAGGAATGTGTGTGTGTGTGTGTGTGTGTGTGTACATATATATAAAATGTCCCAGTTGCTATATACTAGAGAGAACTCAGGATACATGGTGGTGGGTAGTCAGGCTTGAACCCTGTACCTTGGGTGCAGGTAAGAAGAGCCTGAATTTCCTACCCACCACCATTTGTTAAAAATTTGCAGATTTCTGCCTCATATTTGTTGTGTTCTGATCCTCATAAAATATGTGGTTTCTGTATTTTTGTTGTCTTACATAGTTGATGGTGCAGTGGTAGCATTATTGCCTGACAGCTACAGGTTCTCTTGTTTGATTCTTGGCTGGGGTACCTTCTATGTGGAGTCTGCATGTCCACCCTGTGTTTGTGTGGGTTTCCTCTGGGTGCTCTGGTGTCCTCCCATCTTACAAAGATATGTGTCTGGTCTGTTTCCCCCTGGGCCTCTGCTGAAAATTGGCTTTTGTTGCAAGTCAGACTTTCCTGGTTAACAAATGTTAAATAAATAAGAATAACAGGCATTTGCATTTCAGACTTCATATTCTTCAGAAAGTACAATGTTACACAAACCTTTTATTCTAGCAATTTTCTAAGTTTATAAGATGGATATTTGAAATTTGTCCCTATTTTTGGGACTGTATTCCCCCATTATTGGCTTCATCCAGGTTTTTTGTGCTAAGGGTGAGAGCTATGGTGAGAACTGAATTCACTGAATATGTTTGGGGGCTGTATTCCCCCATTACTGGCTTTGCCCAGGTGATTTTTGCTAAGAGGTTGAGAGCTATGCTGAGAACAGAAATTGTATTCCCCCATTACTGGCTTTGTTCAAGTGTTTTGTGCTAAGAGGGTTGACAGCTATGGTAAGAACTGCATTCACTAAATGGTAGCCATTTAAGTTTCGGTATTCCTCTCTTTCACAAAACAGCTGATTTGGCATAGTGGTATGTTGATCTGACTGTTTTGCACAGGGTCCTGGGTTCAAGTTTTGGCAGTGAAATGTATGGTGGTATCACAGCATTTTATTTTAACAACTTTCCAACATTATACAAGCAATGTTTAAAATGTGTCCCTGGTTTTTGGGCTTTTGTCCCCCCCCCCTTAAATTTTGGCTATTTCCAGATTTCTTGTGCTGCAAAGTTCAGAGATACAGCTAAGTGTCGAGTAGATTTTACAAAGAGCTGAGAGCTGCCGGGGGACAGAAGTTTAGTGCTACTTATGCTGAGTTTGCTTACATTGTTAACAGCACAACCAGTAGTGTATTTGCTTTTGATGCAGAAAGCTGTGGGTTCTACTCCCACAGTATGGAGATGCATTGTGCTGTTACTGTACTGTGTTGTAAAGGGGTGGATGCTGCAGTCCTTTTTGGCGAAGATACCTAGTAACTATGAACCTGTTATCAGTTTGCCATCCATTCCCTATTGCAGTATTAGTAGCTTATCATTTTTTAATGTAATATAGGCAAGTTATTCCTCAAAGGCACCAGGCACTTTATTTTAGATGAAACAATGAAATATAGAGTTGTTTGCTAGCAGCAACCTCTTCATTAGTTGCAGATCTCTTTAATGTGGAATTATTTAGATGACTTTTACTTCTTAAGAGATTGTGCATATTTACTGATACTGGTGGACTGTAGAAGTTTGAGTAGACTTTTATGATGGAAATGTTCTGAAATGGGCAGTTTTGTCATTATTGGTGCATACATTTTGTTTCATTGTTTACAGGGAAAATGTTCAAAACAAATTTAAAATGCCTTCTAACAACTGTACTGTTTTGTACAAGGAATACAATTTAATACAATCAGGAAGGTGTATCAAAGAGCACATGTTTGTTTTGTGTGCAAGGGGCCTATGATTTGAAAACAGCCCAAAGTTAATCTTTATCTGCCACTGGCAAAATGTCTTTTCTTTGAATGTGGGTTTTAATGCTGTTTCAATGAATGTGAGTTTCAAGGGCAGAGAAGTTTTAATGCTAATTCTATTTTCACTGAGACTGCATTGCTTTGTTTACTAGATGTCTATTTGTGTTTGTGCTATAAAATGCAAAATAAAACTTTCAAATGAAAACCAAATCATTGCAGAAGTAAAGTAGTATGCACATTACAGTGTTTATGGTAAATGGGGCAAAATAACCAAGGAGTGGCACATTGGAATGGCTGCAGGGGGGAGGCTCCATTCGACCATGATTTTGTGATGGGGGAAGGACAGCAAACTAGACAGCCCCGGCTGAACTATACCTCTCAACTGTCCAGATTTTTGCAGAATAAATAGATTTTTGCTTCTTATTTTTGGTTTGTTCCTCATAAAATTTGTGGTTTTCTGGCAAATCATTTAAGAATGAAGTCACTAAATAATGACAGTCATTGAGTTTCAGACTTCATAACCTTCAGAAAAATGCATGCTAAAGCAAGACCTGTTATTTTATCAACTAAGTTTATAGAAGAGCAATTTTTAGACTGTATGTTCCTCCAATATATTTGGCCTTGTCCAGATTTCCTGCATTAAGAGGTACGCGCAAATAAATCACTTATAGAATTAGGAATATCCAAACCTCTCAACAGTCCCCTATTTTGGCTCAAAATTTTGCTCTCCCCCTAATAATCCCTCCACAAAATGGCAATTTTGGAAGAAAATGTGGAGGGTTTACAATTATAAATAACTGTAATGATCAGAGTTATAGATTACTTTTATTTCAGAAATGCATGTAGATTCTCTTATTTTGTCAGCTGCTCAAGTTAACAGTACTAATATTAAAAAAGTGTCCCTTCTTTGACAGGTTTCCAGCTATATTATGTGGCAATTTTATATTTTTTGCATCACATATTTTTGGTCTGTTTTTCATAAAATTGTGGTTTTCTGGAAAATTAGTGGCAAATCATTAGAGATTGACGTTAGAAAATAATGACAGACATTTGAGTTTCAGATTCCATACCCTTCAGAAAATTCATACTAATGCAAGATCTACTACTATTCTATTATCTTTCTAAGTTTATAAGAGCAATATTTAAAAGTTAAGTAAAAATCAATCCAAAAGAACTGCTGCTGACCTAGAATATGCTCGTTACCATGAAATATAGTAACAAATGTAAAAGTAAAGTAAACGGAATGAAGCAAAAGCAAGTATTCCACGTTTGTAAAAATAAAAGTCAAGTAGATCCACATACAGAAAATCCAGGAATATTTATTGTCATACAGAAAATCCAGGAATATTTATTAATATTCCTGGATTGTCTGTATGTGGATCTACTTGACTTTTATTTTTACAAACGTGGAATATTTAAAAATTGTCCTTTGTCCCACTTCTATGTTTTGTCCAGATTTCTTGCTCTGAGGTTGAGAGGTATGAGTGTCAGAGCCATCACCGTCAGCCAGAGACATATCAAATTGTGACATACTTGTTGCATCCAACAACCCCATGTAGTGACTCTGAATGTGTCCAAGCAAGGCAATGAGCAGTTATGCAGTGTAAGTGTGCAGAGTATTCCCCCATCCAAGGTAGACACAAGTACGACAGTGGCTTTTCATCTGTCCTTGATTTTGCAGAATGTTCTGGTTTTCTGTCATATTTTTATACTGTTGATTTATGCTTCTTATTATTCAGAAAGTGCATGCTGTTGCAGTGCTCTGTTGCTCTGTGTTTAAGTAACAATGCTTTAATGACCATCAGGTAAGTTTGTCTGAGATTGTAAGATGCAAGTAACCTTTAATAACCATGCTGTTAAATAATTACCAACACTTAAAGCCTTTTTGTTGTTGCCATGTGAGAATATTTACATAACTAGATAATGTACAAGCCTTAGGTACTGAAATGCATATTATAGTATTTGTAATAATGGACAGGATTATAGTATTTTCAGAAGCTCATTACATTTGTTGGAGACTTGCAGTCATCTTTGCAGGCTTTACCCATAAACTAAACAGAATGCCAATCTATCATGTGTGGTCCATAACCTGTGCAGCAATCCTTTAAGCAATTTATCTTGAGCTTGTTTCTTGTTTGCTGTTAATTTTTTACTTTGATCATGTTTTCCCCATGAAACAAGTAGATAGTTGTTGTTAGGCAGCAGGTCTTTTTTGGATAAGAAACATTTTTACAAGTGGGGGTATCACAGAGATTGCTACTTTCAGCATGTTACTTGGTACTTTTATAAAGCTGAATATAAATTATAATTAGAACTGCAGTGCAAGGAGAAGCTTGTTTTTTTAAACTTGATTTTGACTGGTATTCCAGTAATGTATTTAAAAAATAATTTACTTTTTCATGCCTCACAACCTTTTTGTTTCCATCTAGATATTAAGTAAGCTGTCATGTAGCCAATGCATTGAAATATTTTTTTTTCTTCTACACTTCATTTTGTCTTGCTTGGACTCTTGTAATAATGACAGTTTGGCACCCGGGGCAGCGTATTAAATTAAAGTTCCAGTTGTTGTGGTTTTGAGCATAACCCCACCCCTTTCTAGTTGGCCACACACCTTTCCATTGGCCCCACCCATTCAGCTGCCTCCTGCAGCCCCCCCTTTAATTTGAAGTCACCATCCACCTCTGTATTCAGGACTGCTAGTAACATGTAATAAAGCCCCATTCTCTTGCAAATTTCTAAAATATGAGAAAATACAAACACTGCTCAGGTAAAGCACCCTCGTGAAGCAAAGTACAAAATCCAAATATCCAGAACTTCAAGGGCACAACACGACAATCTGAGCAGACTTCTTTTCTTAAAAACAGCTTTATTCCAAAAGTAAAAAAGTATAAACGGCCAGTAAGCACTTTCACTTTGTAGTAAATGCTTCTTCAGACTTTCAAATGCCATCTTTACAACGTCTGAATTTATAAAAATCAATGAGCCAATCAACTGTTGCTACCTCATTCAATTAATTAAATGAATGTAGAAATTAATTAAATCTATACAACTAAAACTTCTAAAATGTAAAAATACATGTTATACGATGCCTAAACTTCGCAATGCATATGCTCACACATCTAAACAGATAAAGGAAGTTCATCTATGCATATATATATAAAAACAAAGGCATATAGATATAAAAATATATATGTAAATATATAAATAAATATACAGGCCCTATGAACTAAATCACCTGCATAGCATAAATAAGCAATGCAAAAATGCTTCTGTGGCATAATGCCATTTAAAAAGTGAAATCAAATATATTAACGCATCTAGTTAAATATAGCAATTGCAACATGTACGATGTTTAATATCACAAATAGACCTACATAAAAACTGTACTAATAGCTATACTAAAAAACTTTATATTAGAAACTCCATAAACTCATTCAGTGTATAAGCGGTCTCTCCTTCAAGAAGGGCTTCAGTGACATCCTGGCATTTAGCCCATGTAGTCTGTCAGCTTGTAGTCTCAAAATCCATCTGGCCTCTTGTTTTTCTGTATGATTCTTGTTATCACCTATCCTAATGGTTTTATGTAGTAATTCTATGACTGTAAAACAAAATTTGTGAGTGGTGTCATTATGTATAACATGCCTAGCAAGGGCATTAGTCTCATCTTCTCTATTTATTGCATATATATGTTCCCTAATGCGTTCTCTTAGTGTCCTATCGGTTTTACCAACATAGAAAGAACTACATTTTTGGCATACTGCTAAATATACTAAGTCTCTTGTCTTACAGTCAGCATACAATCTAAAAGTATACTTGCGTTTGGTGTCAGGGTGTATGAATACATTAGAACTAGATGCATACTGACAATGATTACAGGACCTACAGGGGAATGTACCCTCTCTAGTTGATCTAACTCTCTCTATTCTATTGTTTTCAAAGCAGAGTAGTCTTTTTAGGGACTGAGTCTTTTTATATGTGAACTGTGGTTTATCTCCTACCGTTGCCCTGACTTTCTGGTCTAGAGTTATAATATGCCAGGTATTACAAATAACCTCTTTAATCTTCTTATTATTACTGGTATATGGTAGCATGAGATTCCTAACTTTCCCATTAGGTTTACTAGATACTTCTTCATTTCAATTAGTTATTCTTCTGATGAAAGGTTTACCTACACTATCTCTTCTAATCGCGTCTGTGTCATGGGTGACTGAAACTTCATGATTCTTGTAACCTCTGTCTCTAAATTCATTCTGCAGTTCATCCAGCTTCAACTTAAATGCTTCATCATCGCTGGTAAGTCTGGAGATTCTTAGAGTTTGACCTTTCACTATATTCTGATAGATGTGGGGGGATGCATGCTTGTTCGATGTAATATAGCATTCTTCCTACATTCTTTCCTAAAAAGTTCTGTATGTATCATTCCACCAGATATAGACACTCTCACATCAAGATACTCTATCGTGTCCTTAGACCAACTACCTGTGAATTCCAGAAATGTAGTGGTCCCATATAGGTATTCAATGAATTCTCTTACGTTATCCTCATCATCTCCCCAAATTAGAAAGACATCATCAACAAAACACTTATAGTATTTAATTCTTGTACTATAGTGTGTATACTGCGTTATTTATGTGTCTTCCCAACATGCCATGACCAAATTGGCATACGAATTGGCACATGGAGTCCCCATCACTACACCTTTTTGTTGTAGAAAATAGGTTTTATCAAATAGGGACACATTTTTTAAAATCATATCTACTAACATTGCATTGCAATCTCTAGGCATGTTGTGTTTAATTAGAAACAATCTCATGTACTCAATTCCTATATCATTAGGTATACTCGTGAATAAAGAAGTGACATCTAGAGTCACCAAGAAATCAGAGGACATTTCATGCTCACATGATGTATTATGATGTACTAATTAGCTCCACATCAGTATTTTGATTGGTTGTTTTTGATTAATGAGTGTTTTAAAAGAAGCTTGGGCAAATATTTGTTTTATAAGTCTGATGAAGCATTTGTAATAACATGAAAGCGCTTACTACTGCAGTAAATAAAGGATTTTTGTCAGCTGTGGAGAGCATCTCATCTGTTTTGTTCTACAAATTCTTGTGTACCTTGGGTAAACCTCTTATTGCAGGAACTAATGGTTTCTCAATCAATATATATTTGTATAATTCAAAATCTACTACATTGCACAAAAACATGTCATAAAGATCACTCTGTACATCTCTTATGATTTTATCTAGACATGTAATATTAAGGGGTAAGTATGTATCTAAATCCTTTAACATCTTATTCATTTTATTCATATAGAAGTGTGTGTCCATTATTACGATGGCACCACCTTTATCAGCTGATCTAATCATAATCTCATCATTATTCTGCAAACTCTTGAGGGCTTCACATTCTAATGTGCTTAAATTGTAGAAATCTTTTTTATCAGCCTTTTTTATTAACTCTAATAGATCTCTCTCACAGGCTCTTTCAAATGTTTCTAATAACGGGTGTGACGGGGGTACATACGTGGAGAGTTTCCTAAAACATCCCTCAGTATTGACAGTATTCTCACCAAACAACATATTCAGGCTTACCTTTCTTGTAAACATTTTAATGTCCAACAATAGATCTACAAAGTCAGCATTCTTTGCAGGTATAAATGATAGTCCCTTATTGAGATGTTTAGTTTCCACTTCATTCAAGTGGTAGTTAGATAAGTTAATTATCAAGCTCGGTTCATTGGTCACAAAATCTTCTTCTGAAATTCCAGCCATTCCTCTGACAACTTGCGCTTCTTGACCCTCGATTGTGGGCTCCATCCTGGTTTTTGAAATTCCTTGAATGGTAGTGGAAAAGGAAGAAATGATATTTCTTCATTAGAGGTTGTAGCTGTTTTGCATGAAGTAGGTTTCTTTCTCCGCACATCTTGTATGTTGTTGCCTGTCATCTGTTCAGCTTGTACATCTGCTGGTTCACTATGGTGTGTCACTGATCCCTCAATCACATCTCTTTCGACAGCATCCATTCTATTATTCACTGGCACATGACGTTCATCTGTTGCTAATGCATCATTGCTACTAGTGGGTTGGGTCGAATCCCTGACTCTGCCTCTCGTGGCCACGAGAAGACATTCCCCTTCTGAAAATCTAAATAGTCTCTCTCGAGCTTCTTCTTTTTGGCCCCACCCATTCAGCTGTCTCCTGCAGCCCCCCTTTAATTTGAAGTCACCATCCGCCTCTGTATTTAGGACTGCTAGTAACATGTAATAAAGCCCTATTCTCTTGCAAATTTTTAAAATAACTGACTAGTAAATTGAGTACCATTGTCAGAAATAGCTGTGTTGCTACCATGGACTGAGAAATGACTTTTCAACTTAGTAATAACAATAGTGGATGTTGGATTAGGTAGTAGCTCAATCTCAAACCAGTTCGAATAAGACACCAAGTAATGTTGATTGTCCCACTCGAAGATATCAGTGGTTACTGTTGACCAAGGCAGTTTAGGAACTTGACTTAACTGAAGTGCTTCTGTTTGCAAATGCGGTTTAGTAGTATTTCATACAGAACAAGAAGAAAGTACTTAATCAATGTCTTTCAGTAATGAAGGCCAAAATACTAGTTCTTTTGCCCTCCTCTTAGTAGATGCTGAACCTGGGTGACCATTTTGCAAAATCTGGATATATTCACCTTGTAAGGAATCAGGAACAACAATTTTAGGACCTTTGAAAATAATGCCATCTTTCATCATCTCATCTCTGTAGGGAAAATAGGTTTGCACTTCAGGTGGTACACTAGATTGCTTTGATGGCCATCCATCATTAATGTAGTGGTTGAACTTTTGCAAAATTGGATCAGTCTTTGCGTGATCTCTCCGCTCATCAAGTCTAGTGGTAGAGACATTACGCACTGGCATTACGTCAAGGTTCTCTACGTCAAACTGTTCTGTTGTATTTCTGGGTGAAATGGATAAGGTTTCAGACAGATAAAGTAGTTTGCCTTTTGTATAGATCATTTTGAAGTTGCATTTTAGCAATTTGAGCATCATTCTTTGTAATCTCGCTGGAGATAAATGCATAGGCTTCTTTAGAATAGTAACTAGAGGTTGGTGATCAGTTTCAATCTGAATAGCTTGCTCATAGATATAATCATGAAACTTTGAATATGCAAATACTATTGCTAAAAGTTCTTTCTGAATTTGAGCATATTGTGTTTCAGTTTAGGTAAGTGTTCTAGAGGCATAGGCTACTGATCTGCCCTTTTGAAGAATAACTGCACCAAGACCAAATTGTGAAGCATCAGAGGAAAGAGTGACTGGTTTATTTACATCATAGTATCTTAGTGTAGGTGGGGCGGCAATTTCTGCTTGAGGTCTTCTGGTGTTCTAACCAAGCCCATGTAACATTTTTTGCACATCAGCTCTCTTAAAGATGCTGTCAACTCACTGAAGTCAGGTATTAACTTGACCAAATAGTTGACCATGCCTAGGAAACACTGTAGAGCTTGGATGTTATCTGGTACTGACATCTAAAGAATAGCTGCTTGGTTGGTCAGGTCTGGTCTCAAGCCAGTACTGGTAAATAAATGGCATACATATGTAACTTCTGGTAGTCTGAATTTACACTTCAGAGGATTGAGCTTTAAGTTTACTTCACATGCTCTGTCTAGAACTCTTTAGGTTTGTCATGCTCTGCTTCACAATTGCCTCCAACCAGTAAATCATCTACTGTTATGGCACATGGGTAACCTGAAAAATTTTGCTCCATTGCATGCTGGAAGGCTTCACTTGCAGAATTTATTCCAAATGGCATCCTTAGGAATCTATATCTGCCAAACTGGGTATTAAAAGTAGTTAGTAATGAGGATTTGCAATCAAGCATCACTTGCCAAAATAAACTTTTTGCATCCAAGACAGAAAAAAAAAACAGTGGCATTCGGTCTCAGAGCTCAGATCATTTGATGATATGGTCTCTTTAATGCTTTGTTCAGATCTCTTGGGTCAATACATATTCTGATTCCGTCTGAGCATTTTTGTGAGCTGCTACTATGGACAACATCCATTCAGATGGTTCTGTAACTGGACAAATTACACCTTGCTGTAACATTTTATCCAACTGAGCTTTGACTTTATCCTGCATAGTTATCAGAACTTTTCTTGCTGGTCTGACTACTGGAGTGAGCTCTGGGTCTAACTTAATGGAATACACAACTGGAAGTTTGCCCAACTTGTCATTGAAAGCATCAGCATACTCTGAAAAAATGGCTTCAGAAAAGTTAGAACTAGGATATGCACTTATATGATGAACTTCTTTGGTAAAAGAAAGTACATTCATTCTCAACCTGTCTTTGAGACCCAGTAATGACCGCACCAGTCTTCAAACTACATAGAATAACAAGTTGCAACAGTTCTTAGCCAAATAACATGAAAGCATTACTGAGCCCAAGGTTTGAATTTCTTCACCTCCATAAGCAACAAGTTTCGCACTACCGGACACATTGATTTGCTCAATAGTTCTCACTTTAGCAAATGTGTCTGCTGATATAACATTACACTTTGAACCAGTGTCTGCTTTAAGCTGTGGATTTACTACTGATCTAGACAGTACAAAACACTTTTCTCTTTGCCAATAAATTTACTGCATCAACTCTTTCAACAATTACTGATGCACCATCTACATAGAAAGTAGACTGCTACAACCCTACTTGATCATTTTGCTTTTTTGAGTGACCCTTCTTTACACCTGTGTGGGATTTACTTGATTTGCAAAACTTTTGAAAATGGTTCCATTTTTTTATACTTGTGACATTGCTGACCAAATGCTAAGCATTTCTCTATTTTAGACTCATGATTGACACCACAATTGCGACAGTTAACAATAAAGCTGGACTTGGGTTTTACTAACTCATGCTTCTACTGCACTGAACATGCTCCTTTAACTGAACTAGTCTTAGAACTTGCTGGAAAACTGCATGGTTTCCCTGGTGAACAAGCAGGGATTGTAGCTGCCACGAGCTTAGGCGTACTTCTGTTTGCCACATGTTGCATGCTATCTACATTTGCTCTGGAGCTTGCTGAAGCCATGCTCTTGTCACTTGCAAGCATACTTGTGTGTTTTTCTGTAATTTTAAATCACTGTCCCAAAGCAAAATCTTTCTCACAGCAGCACTTTTTATATCGCATACGAGCCTGTCTTTTATTAACTCATCTTTTAAGTCACCAAACCAACACATTTTGGCTTTGTTTCTAATGTCAGTAATACAAGCTACAAATGTTTCCCCTGGTTTCTGATCTCTAGTGTATAACAAATGCCTCTCTAGTATGATATTTGTCTGGGGGTTGCACATTTCTCTAAATTTGCTGTTCAAACACTCAGGGTATTCCCTTGATTCAGACTTTACAACAATATGACAATTTTCACCTTCTCCCTCATATACTGGTGTATACACATACAAATTACTGCTCTCTCTCAGTGGATGGCCTCTGACCCAGCTAGGTTTAGCAAAATGAATGCCCTGGTGTGTGCATCTTTTTCTGAATAAGCTGCTTGTATAAAAATATCATACTCTTGCTCAAATATTCTCCAATTCTCTGCAATATTCTGATTAAATGCAAGTGGTAAGGGCTTTCAAAATCTATCTGCCATATTAACACATGCCAGTCAAGGGTTTAGCAAATGTGCATGAACACATACAAATATGCCAGAAATTTATGCCAGTATTTGTAACTTTGCCCAATAGCACAGCAAGCCTCTGTGTAACTGAACTTTGTGAAATAAGTCTCTCAGGCACTGCAATACTCTTGAAATTACTGTACTGCAAGAAATCACGTCTTATCAGATAAAGAAATATTTCAAATAACTGCATGATGTGAATGAACTGGGCAGAAGAAGTTCAGAGTCAGAAACATTTTAAAGTAACTGCACTTTACGAATAACCAGTACATAGCACACTGAAATGTCCCCCAAATGGTGGTACCTTGCTAGATAATTCTTTACAGTGCAAGAAAC
The DNA here is from genome assembly GCF_019279795.1 of Protopterus annectens. Lineage (NCBI taxonomy): Eukaryota > Metazoa > Chordata > Ceratodontiformes > Protopteridae > Protopterus > Protopterus annectens. Next base: position 933,303,142 of record NC_056743.1, on the reverse strand, counting down.
ACTCTAATGACAGCACTTTGCGAATACACACACCCAGCACAATAAACATTTCAAAATGGCTATACATTGACTGTACTTCACAAAATAGTTGCACTTTGCACACACACACTTCAGAATACATGCACATTAATAAGCACACACTGTAACCACTTTTACATACTTTGAGATACTTTGAATAACTCTAGTTGTGCCCTTGATACAATACAAAGTCATAGTTATGCCAAAACACAGCACTTTGCCAAACAACATGGTGTTGTCTTGCTTTATTTATGCTTATGTGCCCTTTTGTGCCCTTGTTATATTTGTTTTGCTTGTTTAATCTCTTTTCGTGCCCATCATACTTTTCTTGTGCTCATTTTATTCTAAACATGCCCGTTTTGCTTCAAACACACTTGTCTTGCTTTAAACATAGTCTTTGCTTTTTCTGATAATCATTTCATCAAATATCTTAAACATTTCCTTTAGCTAATAATCCTTTTGTGTCTCCCGCTTTGTTTAATAATGCAGTTTGTGCCCTTGTAATGCTCTTTTTTATCTTTTTTATAAAATAAGCTTTTAGTGCAAGTTTTCATTTGGTTCTTTTCTGGCTCTTTTTCGTGCTTGTTTGTCTTAGTTTGCCTTCATTGTCATCTGTGTACCTTGTGGCTCTGAATATCAATCTCTGAAATCCCAGTTCTGACACCATGTCACTTTCCTACTCAGGATACAATAGAAGAGTCTTTGTGGGTTCTGTTCAAGGAGCTTCATTATATACAAACACATCACGATAGAAGCTTACTGACTTTAACTTAAGTAACATATACAAACTAGCTATTGCAATCATACATGCTCACTCTCTGTCTGCACTCTCAAAATGGCAGTGGGTATAGCACATGACCGCTATTTATATGTGCACGTTCAGTCCCTGATATGCTTCTTATAGATACAGCACATACACTCTGATCTATGGATTTTATCTGTGAGGGGAAGACAGCAAGACTCAAATGGGACAAGCTGATTCTTTGAATAGAACAAGGCTGATTGAGATTACTTAACTTGAAGGGGTACTTCAGAGCAACACAGTTCCTATACATAGCACAAGCAGAAAATTATAATTCAAAGTGGAAAGTGCTGATGATGAAACAGGGGGCAAGCTAAATAAACAAGGATATATTTGAATTTTGGATGTAGACCTTTAAGAAGAATTACAATAATCATGCAATATGTTATATTCATAAAGTAACAGAAAGTATTCTAAGAACTAAGCCAACACGGGAATAGAGAAAGGAGATTCTGCAGATAGGGATGGCTGCAATTAGGGATACAGACAATAGGCAAGAGCGAGATTAAATTTATTGGAGAAAACTGGCAAGGGAACCAAGGTATTGTGAGCAAATAACTAGAGAGGGAAAGCTAATAGAATGGGAAGATGCCAAGAATCTGTTTGGACTGCAGGTTAGAGATTGATATCAGCCCTTGATAGGGAAGGCAGAGTGTAGGCAAAGAGAAAGAAATGGGGGGGGTGGGGCAAATGAAAGACCTGCACTGGTAGAGTTTTTAGTAGAATCTAGAACCGAAGCTACTGTTAAGAAAATAATAATTAAGAAAGTATATAAAATATAGCAGAAGCAATCAGAGGAGGTGAGAAAGGATTGGGAAGAGAGACTGGATAAGCAATTCACAAAGAATCAATGTGGGGATATATGCATGTCTCCCTAGTATGCAACAAAGTCTAGAAAATTTAACCCAAACTAAAAAAAAGATGTAAACATTACCGTATAACCGCACTTTATTAAACAGAGTTGAGCACTTTTGTCAAAGTGACAAGACTTCTTCAGAACTGGTTTAAAATCTACACACTTCTTTCTTGTATAGCTAAACACATGATCAGTTACATAATCAAGTACTATAAAGCCTCTAAAAAATGGAAACTTGGATTGATAAAATGTACCATAAATCTCTTAAAAAATGGGAACTTGAACCTGACTAAAATAAAAATATGCACAAATCCATCATATCATATGCACCAATCCATCATATTGTAAAATACTGCATGATTGATGTACTAAAAATGTTTATCTAAAACCAAATACAAATTTAATACAATACAAATAAATAATTCCAAACACTAGTTTAAGCATAACAAATTCAGCTATATAAAACAACCTGCTTTGAGGCTTAAAACACTATACATAGAAACCAAATAATTAAGAATTTGTTCCACATAAGAATTAGTTCTGAGCTGATATTTCAGTTCTGCCAACTCAAGAACATCATTCACAGGACCCCCACTAGACACACGATCCACCTGGTCAATGGCATAAAAACTTGAAATTATGGTTACTTTTGACACTAGGATGCCTGTAGAGTGCATTATGCTCATCTTTTTTATTTATATCATACAAATGTAAATAATTCCTGTGTTTAATAAAGTGCAGTTATACAGTAACATTATGTATCTTTTTATTAAAGTTTATAGTGGTTTTGCATTACTTCAGTACCATAATGTTTACACAGTCCCCAGTGCGACAGTCTTGCCACATTATTATGCCTTTCAGTAAACAGTCCTTCTGACATTAATATGTCACAACCAGCAACAAGGCGTGCAACTGGTTCCAATTCTGTTTTACAAAACCTACATTTGTCTGTTTCTCCCACATGTTCAATGGACTTTGTAAACCAACATGTTCATAGTCCACTATCTTGGGGAGCCAGTATTAACCTTTCATCTCTTGGTTTGTATTTGCCTCTCCTTAATCATTCCTGCGTTTGATCCTGATCAAGAGGGTTTAAATTTGCCTCTTCTTAATCATTCCTGCATTTGATCCTGATCAACATGAGGTTCTTCCAGAAGTTTTCTATACTTGCAACTATATTTATGCATTTTCCACATTTCTTGCCTTCTCATCTGGTCCTTCACCTTATATTCTTTCTTTTCTTTTTTGGCACATTCAGTTGCTGTCTGATTTTTATCTACTGGTGGTTTGATTTCCATATTCTGTATGATTATTGTAATTTTCCTTAAACATCTGCACTGAAAATCCTAGTCTCTCTTTGTTTCTTGAGCCTCACCTGTGTTTCATCGTCATCCCTTTCCACTTTGATTATAGGTTTCTGTTTGTGCTATGTATAGGATCCTTAACTGTGTAGCCCTAAAATACCCCATTCAAATCAAGTAATCCCAATCTGCCTTGTTCTATTGGACGAATCAGCTTAACCCACTTGACTCTTGCCTTCATCCCCTCCCAGATAAAATCGTTCAGTTCTTAATTTCTATACACATCTTCTCCCCTTGTTGATAAAATTATGTCTGAGCTGCATATAAGACTAAAGGGACTAAAAATATGTAAACTACATGTATCTTACTATCCATATCCATATAACACAGCTTCCAGTTTCTTAGTTTTTGTATCATCTTTTGTTTAGTCTCTTCCTACATATCCTTAGTTGCCACACCAAAATAATTTTTTAACCCATACACCTAAATGCTTCATTTTATCATGTCTCCAGAAACGTGGATATTGTTGAACCAATTTTTATGTGGGTATATAATTTACAGCTATTGCCTTTGTTTTAGCTTCATTAATTTTGTATCCCAAAATGATTAGAAACTGTCTCAAAATGTTCCACAACACTGAAATGTTCTTTTCTGGTTTTATCAAGTATAAAATAATATCATCTGCTAATAGAGACAGCTTCTCTTGACTACCATACAAATTATATCCTTGAATTTCTGAGTCCCTTATTTTTCTTTCTCAGTGTTTCTAAATGTAATGCAAATAACAAAGGGGAGAGAGGACACCCCTGCTTGGTTCCTCTGCTTATGCAGAACTAATCAGAGAGGAACCCACACACTTTAATTTTTGCCCCTGATCCCTCTTATATCCTCCTAATTGACCTTATAATTTTATCAGGGAATGCAAATGCTACTGTTGCCCTGCTCTTTCCTTGTATTCTGCTTCCCTCTGGATCATCAGTGTTCTGTTAATGTCAAAGGTTTGCCTTCCCTCCACAAAACCACATTAATCAATATCTATCAATATCAGCATCAGTTTTGCAATTCTTTTAGGGATTATAGACATAAACACTTTATAACCATGGTTTAGTACTGAAATGGACCTGTATGAAGCTGGATCTGATGGGTCTTTACGATCTTTAGGTATTACAGCCACCATCACTTTCTTCTAGGGTGTTGGCAATTCTCCTCTTAAAATACTATTAAACTAAACCTTCCAGATCTTTATCAGTTTTTTTTCCTTCCTAGTTTCCAAATTTCACAGGAATACCATCTATTCTAAGGATTTTTCTGTGGATTGGTTATACATCAACATTTTATCTCATCTCCTCCTATCCTAACTGTTAGCAATTGAGCCTCATCTACTTCAAATCTTGGCATATTTAATTCTTCCATAAACATTTCCATTTGTACCTTTTCTGGATTTCCATATTTTTCTGCTTTATACAGACTTTCATTGAATTTCTGAAATATTTCTAATACCTCTACAGAATCTCTTATCTTTCTTGTTATAGGCTCCCTAAGCTTGGCAACAGACCTTTCTGCTTTCTGTTGCTGAGTCATTGTGCTAAAAGTTTTTATGCTCTTAACATTATCAAAAAAAAACAAAAAACAGTTGCTTAACAGCAGTGTTTCCAACTTCATGCATATTATTGAGGTAATCCCTGATACCTTGATAATAATAACCGCATAACTGCATAAGTACATTCTGTAGTTGCTCCCCTTCTTGCTCTGTACAATTTCCCCTATTCTGCAATACTTTAACATTTGTTAGTCCCTCTAAATAATTTTTGTTATTTCTTAGCCATATATCTCTTTCATTTACACTCTATTTTTAAATTCCACTTTAATTTTATCCCACACCCTAGCTATATTTTCAGAAGAAATTTATGTCTTCTCCAATAGCTCCTGAATAATTTCCACTCCCATTCCTTAAATTCCTCTCTTTTCAACAGATAGGTGGGAAAGCACCAGTGTCTCACCATGTGTTGAACTTTAATTATGACAATTCTTCATGGTCTTTATGTCAAGTCACAAACAAGATCTGAAGGATGTTAGGGGTGGTGCATTATGAGTAGGGGAGGAGCTTGAGAGTTTGTTGGTGGTCAAGAGCTAGAATAATGGATGAGTCGGATCTGAACCTATATGTTGAGGAAGAGTGAAGATGGACAACACAGTCGCTGGTCCAGCAGAAATTTCATGCCAGTCTGTGAAACAGGAAACTTATTTTTTAATTGAAAAACATTTTTTTTAAAGGGCATTCTTCTTTAAGAAGAATGTCCTTTGCGCCCGGTCACACAACACCTGTCGTGTCTGTGTGACTGGCTGTTTACATCTTCATCTTCTGCGCATGTGTGGAATTTGAATGCCAGAAAATGTTTGAAATGTGGACCACAAACGGATAAGCCAGAGGTAGGTGTGTGTGTGTGTGTGTGTGTGTGTGTGTGTGTGTGTGTCTAAGTGGTAGATTGATAGGTGTGTGTGCATATAAGAACTAGGTAGGTAGCTGTATGTGTGTGTGTGTTAGGATGTGTGTCTGTGTGTGTGTAAGAAGAGGGAGGGAGGTGTCTCTCAACTTTTCATATTTTTTGAATGTCCAGATTTTTGCCTCATATTTTTTGTATGCTTGTCATAAAATTTGTGTTGTTTTGGGTTTATTGTGGTAAATCCATGAGAACAGGATTCACTAAATAATGACAGACATTTGAGTTTCAGACTTCATATCCTTTAGAAAATTCACAAAAATAAATACCCTTTATTTTAGCAACTTTATAAGTTTGTCCCTATTTTTGGGGCTTTGTCCCACCATCATTTTGGCTTTACCCAGATTTTTTTGTGCTAACAGGTTGAGAAATATGGTGTGTTTGTTTGTGTGTGTGCGTGTGTGTGCGTGTGTGTGTAAGAGGGAGGGAGGTAGGTAGGTAGAGTGTGTGTGTGTGTGTAAGAGGGAGGTAGGTTCATACCTCTCAACTGTCTCTGATTTTGACTGAAATTTTAGCTTTGTCTCTCTTAATTCCATCTAAAAGTGGAGACTTTTGGAGAAAAGATGATGAATTACACTTAATAAATAATGACAATAATTAGAGTTACAGACTTTTACTTTAGAAAAATGCATATTCACTCATGTTCTATTATTTTGTCAGTGTCTCAAGTTAATAATACTAATATATGAAAAGTGTTCCTGATTATTTCTGGATTTGTCCCTTTTTGGTTGAGAGCTATGGGTAGGGGTATGTGTGTGTGTGTATGTATGTATGTAAGTAAGAGGTAGCTAGGTAGGATACCTCTCAACTGTTTAGATATTTGCAGAATGTCCAGATTCTTGACCCATATTTTTGGTCTGTTCCTCATAAAAAGGATTGAAGTTTCAGACTTTATATACTGGCAATGATTTATCAGCATTTCTCACTTAGTATACTCGATTTCTATGGTGAATGCCACGGTGGTATGGCAGTAGCATTGTTACCTCACAGCAAGATGTTCTCCCGTTCGATTCTCGGCTGGGCTTGGGAGTGCCTTCTGTGTGGAGTCTGCATATCCTCCCCGCGGTTGGGTAGTGTTCAAAAGACATGCGTGCGTAAATGGGTGTGTCTTCATTGAAGGTTGAGCGTCGAGCTGGCACCTCATTTTTTCGTAAAAATCTACTGCCAATCATTAGCGGACTGGAGTTCCGATGTGGCGACCCCTTACCGGGGAAAAGCCAAAAGACAAACAACAACATACTCGATTTCTATGATCACACTATGTATCCATATCCTTCTCATGTTGGTATACAATACTCAAACAGCAATTGGTTTCATTGGTTCCTTATAAATAATGTTTTTTTTTTTATTTCTGCCTTAGCGGTTCCTGAAATAATTCTATTTTCACTAGTCCCCAAGAGTAAAAGGTTGAAAACCACTGGTTTAAACAAAGAGGTTCATTTTTGGAAGAAATAAGCAGTGTGTAATGTAGTGCTGTGGTTGCTGTAGAAATAATTAGAAAGGCCACAGAAAGAAGAATCTGTGGGGGAGGGATACTTTCATTTGGATTACTGTTCAAGTGGCAAATTGTGCAGAGCTTCAAAATGCTCAGTATTGTAACTGCTGTTGAAACCTTTTATTTAATGCTTTCTGCCTATAGAGTACTGGCTTGTAGCCTTGGTTATTTCTGACTGCACTTCTACAAGCTCTTCATGTCCTATGGATATTGTAGCAACTTATCTCCCCACTTCCACCTTTGTCAGCCATCCAGTTTTTAGCAGTGTTACACTTTGGGAAGGGTGCACTATAATTGGAAACGTAGATATAATATAAGGATTTTTGTTTGCTTATATTTCCATCACATCATTAGTCACATTTATGAAATACCATATTCCATTTATTCCTGAGCTCAGTCACTCCTCTGTCCAGTAGTAAACAGTGAGTTAATCACAGCATGGGCAACCTGGACTTCATGGGTCTCTGTGTATCTGTCTCACTTTTTTTCACAGATTTAATCATAATGTGAAGAAGCTGGTTCTATACCTTCCCCTCTGAGTACTGAGACCTTTTCTGCTACCATCAAGTTCGACAGCATATCATTGTAGTTCACTTTTGGATAATTTCAAAAAACCTGCCCCATCTTATTCTTAGTGGAATTCTACTCTGCACTTTGATAGCTGAAGTAAGTCTCAGTGAAAAGGTGATTATAGTAGGATTTTGGGTATAGTAGTACCAGTTCAAACTTCCTTGTCATGGCATCTGGCACATACTGCATTTCTGTGCTATCATCTCTGCTTTAAAATAGCAATCGGTTCATAAGTGTGTATATGCTATGTTGATGAATCATTTTTCAAAGAGCTGTCTGGCTTTCAGGGCTACTGCTGTCCATTGTGTACTACTCCCCAGTTTGCAGAAATGTATGGTGTACCACAGTTATAATACACTACACAGTGAACTATTTGGAAATCTGAGGCATGAGGTTAGCAGTATCTATCAATATGGACTTTAATAGTCAGAAAACGTAGCTGTCAGTGATCTTGGGTTTTAAAAGACCAAATGACACATTATCCCCTACGGAAGGGGATGCTTGTGGCTGCATTTTATAATATGTATACAGCATAATAAAGATACAATTGGCAGTACAGTGCCTCTCCTCTGATCAGCTGTACTAAGATTGGTCATGTATGACCTATAAAAATGACAGCTGGCTTGGGAGTAAACTCAAAGGCCCAAATTCAGAAAAGTTACCACAAGATGTACACCTTGTGTTTATATATATTTTTTTATTCAGAGACAACCCTACCACAGTGTTGCAACAAGAAGACATGCTGCACCATGGTGGGCTGTCTGTGCAGTCGTGCTAGATGCTAATGCCACTCCTGTCCTAATAAACAATACTTAAAGAAAGAAACTCGCATCCTGCTACAATAAAATAGCTAAATTTGCCACCAATCTCTCTCATAGGACCCACCACTGTCATAGCTTAAAGCAATTAAACTGGCTTGAACTGCACAACTACCTAACATATTCACAACTAATTACAGCACATAAACTCCTTCGTCATCCAGAAAAATGCCCTGCACTAAAAAACATATTACTGCCCTATTATCCAGCAAGGGACCTTCATTCTAATACCAAATTCTTACTACTCACAAATAAGTTAAATAATATTGCATGAG